>NC_056725.1:1977655796-1977658296 GCF_019279795.1 Protopterus annectens | reverse complement strand
GTATAGCATACCAAGTTTCTGATGGGTTTTCTTAATATTTAGTTGGACAAGTGTATCGAATTTCAGATGTTCATCTATGGTAACCCCAAGAAGTTTAGCAAAAGGAACAACTTCAATAGTGGAGTTGGTATGGCTGATGATATTGAAGGATTGTTTGTTGAGAGGGAGTGCTTTTGAGGAGGAGAAAATAAGTATTTTGGATTTGTTGGCATTAAGGGAGAGGTGGTTTTGAAGCATCCAGTTCTCCATAGTTGTAAAGGATAAATGGGTTTTAGTCTGGAGCTCGGGAAGGCTAAGAGCAGAGCAGACTAAGGTGGAGTCATCTGCATATTGCACTATTTGAGTGTTAGGAATCGCAGAGTGAAAACCATTGATGAATATATTGAAGAGCATTGGTCCAAGTATAGACCCCCTGGGGAATCCCAGTTGGGGTAGGTAGGAAGGTTGAGGTACCAGTTTGCCATTTCACAGCCTGAGATCTGTCAGAGAGATAACTACTGAACCATGTAAGGGATTTTTGGGAGAGGTTGAGGTTAGAGAGGTGATTCAAAAGATGGATGTGGGAGACAGTGTCAAATGCCTTGGATAGATCGAGAAGGACAGTGGAGACAATTTCTACCAAGTCACGGGCATGGTTAACTATGTCTAAAAAAGAAAGGAGAGCAGTTATTGTACTATGGTCAGGATGGAAGCTGTGTTGCGTAGTGGTGAGGAGTTGATTATTGATGAGGTAGGGCATGAGTTGCAGGTGGATGCATTTTTCAAGGATTTTTGAAATTGGGGAAAGAATGGCTATTGATCAGAAGTTAGAGATGCTATTGTTTTTGCCTGCTTTGCGGAGGGGCAAGATGAAGGCAGCACACCATAATTTAGGGACATAAGATTCCTGGATAGATTTATTGATGAGAATGCTGATGGGGATGGCGATACCATCTGCGGCAAGCTTGAGAAAGAGTGAGGGGATATTGTCGGGGGCATTAGAGCATGGCTTAAGTTTGGAAATAAGCTTTTTAATGTAGGAAGTAGAGATGGGTTTTAGATGAAAAGTGGGGGGAGGATTAGGAGTGGAGGGATGAGGAGAGGAAGGGGAAGTGGGATTGGGAGGAGGGCAAGAGATGTGGTTGGGGAAAGTCTTAGTAAGTTCAGCTATAGAGTTGGTAAAAAAGGAGTTGAAAAGGATGGCAATTTCTGTGTTAGTTTTATTGTTGTCAGGACGGGGATTAGATTTGGTACCAGGGTGCAAACGAGAGTTGATGGAGTTCCAGAATTGAAATATTACCAATTATAGATATGTATAAGAAGAGTATATTTAGAGGGTGCACAGCATATCAAACAGCCAGTATTCCTACAGTTGCCACTTTTTAACATGGCCAGTGTTTGATTCTTTCATACAAAAGACAATTATTGCATGAAACATATACCCACAGACAAGTCAAAGGACATGACACCACACACAAGTTTGCATACATAGAAATTTTTATTTGTGTACTATTTCAGTTGTATATGCCATTTCTTATAGCAGTTAGGCGTTTGAAATACATAATAACTGAGTAATGCAACTCTCAAACAAAACATTTGATACAGTAATTTGAAAACATAACATATGTTGCTATCCAGGCTAAGGCCTTCAAGTAGTACAGCAGTAAAAAAAGAAAAACACTTGCTTTGAAGATAAGAAACAATCAACACTTATTAATTACAGATGTAGTTCAGCAGCCTCCAATTACAGTCCATACTCTACCCCTAGGAGGAAAAGAATTAAGTTGTCACAATGAAAATGTATCTGTTACATAACAATGCTTTACATAAAACATCACTATCACACTGATAAACAGAACTGTCTGTAAGACAGTAAACTGTAGCCCACCACTGTTCCCATGGTGAAATGTATGAAAATGGACAGCCATATACCGTCATGTGTCTTACTACTGATAATCATCACATGTTGCAACAGCCTAGGTTAAAAACAATTCATACTTCTCCCTCATAAAATGTCTTACAAGGGCATATAACAGTGTTTTACATGCACTGACCTCTGGACTGTACAAGGTCACACACATTTTGTCCAGCTGTAGCCCTCATATATATGGACCCTACCCCGCAATTTGTGTGGGAGTCCACAACATCACTGGAATGATAGCAGGAAAGCCAGCACTAAATAATGAGAGGTCACTACTTAACCTCTTACTGCATGACATCTGGACAAAGCCTGGTATATAGGTGGAGGACAGAGACTGGAACACAGGGCCATATTTGCAATATTGCTGTTATACACTGTGAAAGTTGTTGGTGTTACAGGATTGCTTCCAACATACCCTTACTCAGGAATATGACGTCAGAAACACAAATGGATGTTGCCATGTACTGATAGCACTCAACAAAGAGAATGCCACTGATATATCAGAAATAAGACCTGTGTGGTGAACAGACAAAAATAACAGCCAATCCCCTGGCCATCATGTGGATAGGCTCACAATTGAGAGCTATGCAGACAGACTGC
>NC_056725.1:1977548296-1977653296 GCF_019279795.1 Protopterus annectens | reverse complement strand
AGACCTTTTTTTCTTCTTTATGTCTTTCAGGTGCCATGTCTAGAGAGTGTCTTCCAGTGTATTCCCCCCAGGAAAATAATGTTATTATTAACTACCTGGTGCAGCACCACCAAACCCTCTTTGGCCATACAGCTCATCCTCTGCAGGAGCGGACTGCCCTGTGGAATGAGCTTATCCACAGGGTAAACAATGTCGGCCTGCATAACCGCAGTTATGAGTAGGACCGACATCGCTGCACTGACCTCCTCCGCCACACCTGTCAGCATGTTGCTGCAGTTAGGAGAGACCAGCTAGCCACAGGTGGGGTTCATGTTATCCAGCCTGCCCCGACACATGCTGAGGAGCTTCTCACCAGCCTCGGGGCACCTGCCCACCACCAAAGCCAAGAACCAGCTGATAGCATTGTGGAGGTGTGTGCTACGCACACAATGGATGAGGAGCGTGCAGGTAAGGCCACAGGGCAAATCAGTAGAGCACTGTTGCTTATCTATCTGCATCTATAAAGTTTCATCATGCATATGTGAGATAAAATATATATAGTCTGTTGCTGCAGTGTAGTAATGAACAGATGTGCATAATCTGTAGTATTGTGGGTTTGTACTGTTGATGTACTGAAATGCTGCTCCCACCCTGTATCAATGCCACAGGTGTGGCTACTGACATCACATCTCTCACACAACTATGTAGGTCACTCTGGTATACCTCTGGGGCAGCAGCCTGTGGCTGGTGAGTATAGTGTGTTTTGTTCAGGTTTGCCAATACACCGGCCATGTTATGGCAATGGTATTTGCCATGCACACATTTAACACACCTACCCATAATGCATGCTGTACATGTTCACTTATTGTTACTGTTAACTGCATTGCATCACAGTGGTCACCATGGTGGCATATCTGAAGGGTATGTAGGAATCCTGCAGTATAACTAACAACCTGTCATTGCAAGATGTGTGGACAGAGATGAACATAATGGTGGGATAAATGGCCTTCATTAGCAACATGTCTGAAACATTACCCTTATACAATGGCTACAACAGTGTATATACCACTATTACAATAGCAACTGTTACAGATCTACACAATGGCATATCACAATACCATATTCCACAACCCTTACAACCTGTAATTTGATCCTAACATGAGCAATGAATGTATAATATGGAATCCTATGTTAGAACAGCAAATATGGGGAATACATACCTTAAACACTGGAAGCATATGTGTGCACATACTCCAAATAACACATCATGGAAGCAGCTTTTGAATTACTGAGAACATTCACTCTTCATGAGTATGCACCTTTTATCAAGTACAGGTCCTCAATGTCACACCAAGAAATGGTCTGCTGTCCAAGATGTATGTCCATGACATTTGCCCACTCGCCTGCAACAGAGGCAGCCGTGGCTTGCACACATCTTACAAACCATGGAATGGATCAAATATCCAACAGGTAACACTCAGGAGTGGGAGATGTAGCCTTACCTCACCATTGCATATACCATGGCAAACAGTGCAGACAGTCATGTATGTGACGAGGAAGCATGGGACAACATTAATGTAGAAAATAAACAGATGGCCATCCAAGACAAATGACGACACATGTTGCAAACTGGTCATGGAATCTACCTAGAAACATGCTGCAACACTGAGGGAGTTGCAGGAATGCCTAGAAAGCACTGGCTGTATAGTACCTGTGTCGACAATCACCTGGACTCTGCATAAGTGTGGCCTATGGGTTAGGGTAATCAGATGGGAAAGTTGTTCCACAGGAAACATCATCCAGGGCTCTCTACAGGTAGCATATGCATAACACCAAAAGTCCCCCAAAGGCATGTGTTGCAATGTGCAATGGTGTACCAAGACCAAGGTTGAAACCTACAGATGGTATTACTAAAGATACATGTGCTGCGCAAGCAACACCTCACTCCACCTTAGGCCCACCATCCCCATCTGTACTTTGCTTGTGCCAGTGTACACCTGTATGTTTGCTGTTTATTAGCAGGGACACTGCAAAATGACACTCATGTGTGGCCCATAGTTGTCAAGCATTTGCAAAAAGGCTGAGGATGGGGAGAGGTGTCATCCTGAAACACAACAGTGAACTGAAACAGACAGCCAAAGCTTGCCAAGGATGGCTGTATCTGCACACAGTCAAGGTCATGAATTGTGGCAGACATATCCCTGACTCCGTGCCAATAATGAAGGCACTGGGTGACCTCCAAGGGCTATGCACATGAGTTGACCATGCAATCTGTCAGAGTTGGGGACATACACACACACACACACACACACACACACACACACACACACACACACACACACACACACACACACATCACCAGCACAGCCAGGGCAACTCCATACCTACACACACCGCATCTGCACAGCCCAATTAGTAATGAAACCCCCTAATGCATACACATGACGTCAACCAAATGGCTTAGCCTAGGTCTCTGGCAAACCCTCAACACACCCTGTGCATATGATGATACTTGTGCTACATCCCTGTCATCCATAACATCAATGCAGGGACAGGCTATTATGGTTCTGATGCAAAGGGTGAATGTACTAAAGTGTACCAATGTAATGCTGTGTAACATGTTTTCAGCACTAAAGTTTAATGCTTACATGTCAGGATGTGTAGCTGACCAGCCATAATGCATTATAGCTGTTAATAACACTGACTGACTGTGGTCTCCATAATGTATTCTGTTTGTGTTGTAGGTATCTATGTGTCAGCAGGATGTTGGTCTGCTGTTGTTTGCTACAAGGGGTATGGCATTGTGGTGACACCTTGACTGTGCCATATCCTGGGTATAGCTGAACACAAGTCATAGGTCTGTATAACAGTTACTGCATGTGCCAAATGGTTGATAGGTCTGAGGGTATATACAGGTGAGTGCATGGTGACTGATGTCAACAGCCCTTCTACAGTGGACAATGGTAAGTGTACTGGGTGGTACACTCCACATGTTTGTGTATAACACACACACACACACACACAAAGTTTTTGGTGTTGATGCAATACACAGAGAATACTGTACACATGGATGTATGAACTTTTGCAGGG
Organism: Protopterus annectens; assembly: GCF_019279795.1. NCBI lineage: Eukaryota > Metazoa > Chordata > Ceratodontiformes > Protopteridae > Protopterus > Protopterus annectens. The sequence goes on along the minus strand of NC_056725.1, from coordinate 1,977,650,227 downwards.
AACCCATTTTAGTCTATGTAATTCCACCAAGACAGAATAGGCACAACATCACATCAGGAAATAATCAGTCTGCTAGTTTAATGTCATTGATGATGGTACTGGCAGGGTATATGTCCCCTTCCCCAATGTAGTGCAATCCTTGACTTGGTAAACATAGGTGTGCTGGTGTGGGTGGCACAGCCCTACGCTTTGGAGGGTGTGAGGTGGTATAGAACCACAGATAATGTGATTGACAACTACTTAACCTGTTAACATGAACTGTACAATATTACAGCCGACTATGTGGGGGGATACACAGAACAATAACCCCAATGATGGTGGTTGTGCCCACAAGATCCACACCCAACTATATATACCAGCTCCAGTATTGCTGTACAGCTATACAGCGGGGAAGAGGGCATTAACACATCTACTACTAGTTTTGATGGAATGAATTTCCACAAGATGATACCTTTGAAATGTTAGAATTTGCCAGTCAGTTCTCGGACAGATGACCTCCTGGAACATGTATTTTCTGCAAACTGAAGTAGAGCCCTTCACACACACACACACACACACACACACACACACACACACACACACACACACACACACACACACACACACACACGCACACACGCACGCACATGCACACACACATACACAAGCACACACATACACACACACACACACACACACACACACACACACACACACACACACACACACACACACTCTTACTTGGCGACACTGAGAGTAGAACCCCTACCTAGGTACTTATTGCTACTAATGTGTGTGGCCTTAATTGCACACACCACACAGCTTTTAGGATGAGGTGTGTCCCAGGTTACTTGTTAAGTAAAGAACATCACCAGGCCTTGTACAGTATGGTAATGGGGGATGTACTGGTTGTTTATGAACAATACATAGTGTGACATACTGTCATATACACATTGACAAACACATAACAGTCATACACATATTTGAGAGACCTGTGTTTATCAGTGCTAACTACCTTGTCAGTGAGTCCATTCTGTTACAGATAATTTGCACACAGCACATGCATCATTGGGCTGGATAGTGTAATCAGTTACCTGTATGGTTGATGGTGACAGTTGTCTCAATACAGTGGACCTTGGGACATGTACTGGGAGTACCATGGTGAAAAGGAGTCTATATTATAAACACAAATGCTTACCTTATCGAATCCCTAAACATCGACCCGTCCTCATCGAACAGCATAAACACCACACACCCTAAACTGTGAAATTCAAAACATCGAGCTATCATACTTGTCCCACCCCACCGCCCGCTACATACTACCTACACAAACAAACTAAATAAACCACATACATACACTAACAAAAACCCTACTTCTAACCCTAAACTAAACCCTACTTCTAAGTCTACACTAAATCCTACATATACCACCAAGTATGCACTTAACTTAACCCTCACCCTAACCCTAAGGTCCGTAACTATCGCACACTTACCTTAAAAAACTAAACCCAAACAAGCTACATAATCCTCACACATACACTTAGCAAAACCCTACACTAAATCTAACATACATTACCATCCATGCACTTACCTTAACCCGCACCCTAAGGTCCATAACTATCGCACACTTACCTTAAGAAGCTATACCACAGAAGGCCAACCATGGCGATTTGACGTTTCCGGTTTCCCTCTTCTGGACATTCAATGTTTTCATGTTTCGATAAGGATGGGTGGCCGTTTAGGGATTTGATAAGGTAAGCGTTCCAGTTACTAATATAGACCTGATGTAAAGAGGGTATACCCAGCACCCACACCCCACATTGGATATTTTACTCACTGAAACACATGATAATACTCTGAAATACCCACGATCACACATTGACCAGGACTGCAATACAACCCTTTGTCTATCTCAAGATTGCTACTACAGGGATATGCATCTATTGCACATGCCACAGGGATAGTAGGGTGATGGTTTGTTATGGCTCTCCTACGGTCATCAACATCACTATCCCTTATACTGTGTGGCAAGTTGTATTGTATTAGGAGACTGTGGCCTCAGAATGCTGTATCCTACAAGTATATACACTTGCACACATACACACACTTGCCAGGACTCAGAGGGTAACCCATGCCTATCTACCCATTTGTACAACAGTGTTGTGCTGGTACTGCAAGCTCCAGGTAGCCCATGGGGTGAAGAGCGCAACAAGTTATATGTAATGTCCATTACAGCAGCAGCCATTTCTAACTATGGCAATGGGGGGTGTAGTGGGTGAAAAAGCCCGCAGGGTATTACAAACTACAGGTTTACAAACACACATACACTGTTATTCTCAGTAATGCACACTGACACATTTGTCAGTACTGGGGTCCATAGGTGCAGGTGTTCCTAGGTGTGTACCAGGATATTGTCCCTGGAGAGAGGAGAAGAGTAGGGGATGTGGGTACAGTGGTATCATGCCACCTGCCATTTGTAAGCAGGCCATCTATCAACTGATGCCATGTGAGTGATCCTCAGGATGAGAGTTAAATGCAACATCCAATCATCTGGTTGCCTCTTGCATAGGGCCAGTGAGGTGCTTTAATTGACATGTATGCAACATATATTACATAACATGTTCAGTGTCAGTCTTGGAAACCTGTACCAAAGCATATTCTGTTGACTGTGGTAGTGTAGTTGAGGTATCCATGGCATGTGGTGCATACATGGTGGGGTTTCCTAGCTGTGGCATTCATAACACAGCTGAGAAGACATGTCAGTGTCAGTCAAGCATATATTGCCTCTAAGCAGCCAAGATGGATACCTGACATCTGCCCATCTGGGCAGAGGACAGACAGACATCAGCTAGCCAACTGGTTATGCATTAGGATGAATTTTTTGACAGATAGATGTCTGACACTGATAGGTATGCCATTACTACATGATAGCAGCCCTCAATGACATGTCCTATTCACACAGTAGTCTACAGTTAATATCCACATCAGATCAATATCCAGTAGCAAATACTTAATGACACACATCTCACACACCAAGAACATGATAGTCAAGACTCAGAGTCCATCTTTGCATGCAGGGGTGTTTGGTTCCAGTAATATAATCTGCAATCTACTCTTACTTGAGAAAGCACTGTTAACAGTAGTAACGTGATGATATACTACATGCCAGTGTGACTGCATATAACCTGGGATACTACCCATGTATGAAACGCATTCAAATGGAAAAGAGTGTTGTACAATCTAAGGTGTCCCAGATAGTAGACTCACACCCCTTGCTACTGTAATGACAGCACATAGAAGCATGTTATGTACATGGAATTAAATACACTTATTAAAGATGTCATTACTCTGCTATTTTATCAGACTGGAATATGATCACTGGTTACCAGGGCTGAGCTATGCTTAGCAGGTGTAAGCATTGCATAAAAGTAAATGCTAAGCAGATTTGTGCACTGGTAACTGAAGCCTACATGGTGTAAGCGGCTTTTTTGTTGAACCGTACATTAGCAGCACTGACCATCAGGCAAACCTGCGCAAACCCGCTTGCTGCTCAAAACTGCCATAACCATGCTGTATCCAACAGTCCTTGTTCTGCCTAGCAACAAAATAAACAGCCATTGCAGGTGTTGCACTCAGGACCCTGTACACTATAGTCACAGCAGTTAACCACTAAGCCATCACAGTTATGAAGATGTTTGTTGTTTTTTTCCAATATATCTGTCAGTACACATACTAAATAGTAGTGAACAACTTATTTGACTTCCATTGTATAGCACTTGTTAGTGAAAATATTGTTGAATCAGTATGTTGTTATATCTATATAAACACATTTCAGATAATTATTGTGGGATAAATCTGGGAAGGTAAATACAACACTCATGTTTACACATAACATGGATCTGGATATATATATATATATATATATATATATATATATATATATATATATATATATATATGCATATATATATATATATATATATATATATTATATTTATATATGTATTTATATACATCTGTATATTGCTTATATATATATATATTATATATATATATATATATATATATATATATATATATTCATATATAGATCTATCTGTGTATATATATATATATATATATATATATATATATATATATATATATATATATATATATACATATATATATATATCTATATATGTATGTAATATATATATATATATATATATATATATATATATATATATATATATATATATATTCCAAATAATATAAGAAAAACAATGAAACACGGTGAATATCATAAAACTGACAGAAGACTTTAATGCATAAAGGTAAGCACTTTCACACAACTGATTGTGCTTCTTCAGACCATAAAACACTAAAAAAATAGAATTAAATATACAGGCATCACTACACAATTAATACAAAACAGCCTATCAAAAACATCAACCAATTAAATATAGTACATTCATTTAAAGAGACTTCTATCCTTTAAAGCAGGTTTAATAGAGGTATGCCCATTAATGCCTGGATGCCTCTCAGCTTGTAAGTTGACAATGCAGAACAATTCCCGATTTTCTGTGTAGTTCTTGATGTCATCACCCCAAGCACTAGGTGTAATAATTTTTATAACCCTGAAACCAAAAATATGTTCCCTCCCTAGCTCTACACAATGTTTCGCTAAAGCATTATGTGTATCTGATCTATTAATACAATATTGATGTTCACTCATACATTCCATGAGCGATCTGTTCATTTCCCTACATAAAAACAGCTGCAAGTCCTGCAGCTGGCTAAGTAGACCAAATTCCTACTCCTGCAATTAGCATAGGCTTTGAATCTATATTCAATACCTCTGGAGGGATGGATAAAATTGGTGCAGGTATCTATGAACATACAAAATGTTACAGGACATACATTTATAGGTACCTACTACATTACTTTCACTTCTATCAGAGTTGTTCTTTCTACAGCACAGCTGTCGTTTAAGTGATTTTTTTTAGTTTTAAAAACAAATTTAGGTTTCTCTACTATGACCCCTCTTAATCCTTCATCTAAATGTAAAATGGACCAATTATTCTCCATAATGTCTAACACACTATTGATGTCACTAGTATAGTGAAGCAATATAGGTACATTTCTCCTCTGTTGTCTGACTCATCTCCTGTATCACCTGCGTCGCTTTCTCAGAATAGAAAGGACGAGCTCTATTCATTCTACATATATTGCTTTCCCATAATGCCTTATCTACCTCTCTTTCTCTGGAACCTTTATTGCAAAATTCCCCTTTCATCTGTTTAATATTGCCATCGAACACATCATCCTTATTTTTCAGGCATGACACACGCATGCCTTGTCCCTTGAGTACATTCCTAAAGATGTGTCCAGTATGCATGCTACGCCTATGTAGCATGGTATTCCTTCAATATTTCTTCCTGAACACAGTAGTTGTGAGTCTATAACAGTCATCAACAAGAAGACTTACATCCAAAAAATCCATCTCTCTCTCTCTCCTAGAATATCTATGAGTTAATTTCAGAAATAGAACAATCTCATTAACGTACTCAATAAAATCCAGCAACCATGTTTTACTGCCTGTCCAAATAAAAAAAGAGATCATCCACACACCTCTTGTAGAACTTAACACAAAAGGAAAATTCAGAGCGTAATATATATTTGTTCTCCCATTGTGCCATCACAATGTTGCATAGCTATTGACACAAGTGCCCATAGCCAAGCCAACTTCTTGCAGATAGAATTTACCCTCATACATAAAGGCATTGTTCTCAAGCACAATTTCTAAAAATAAACAAATCAAGTCCACTCTATTAACATCATAACCACTATTGGTTAACAAAACTTCTTTAACCATTTCTATTCCTAAACCATGTGGTATATTGGTGAATAGTGATATCACATCTAAGGTCACCATAAAACACGTGCCATCAAAAAACAAATCTTTAGTATTTTCAAACAGGTGTTCTAAAAACTGTTGTGTAGCTCTTAAAACCTGCTGTTGTTCATTCAATATTGGTCTCAACATGTTTTCTATAAATATTGAATATGGCTCCGTCAACCGGCCTTTCCTTGAAACGATAGGACAAAACAGAGGATTTTTAGAATCCTTGTGAATTTTGGGGAGTGCCTGGAACACGGGAATTACAGGATATCTAATTGTTAAATAATCATATAAATCTTTAGTAATAATATTACTATAAAGACAATCAGACATTGTCACTTCAACTCTTTCATGCATTACATAAATCAAACTATTTTCAATGATATTATAAGTCATCCTATTATTTAACATTTTAAGCATTTTGTTGTTGTAAAAAACCCAGTCCATCACAACAATCACACCGCCTTTATCAGAGGGTTTGATAACTATCTCAATGTCCATCTGCAGTTCAACAAGTGCTCGCCTTTCTTCTGCACTCAAGTTATTAAAGTCCATTTTCATATGTCCATTGTTGTAAGCCATTAGCAAAGAATTTTCACACTTCTTACTAAATGTTTCTAACATAGGAATCAAAGTAGGTTGGAACACACTAGGTTTCTTAAAAACTATAGTCTCAGTTACCATAGATCCATCATTCAAAAACATACTCATGAGCATAACATTTCTCACGAATAATTTTATGTCTATAACCATTTCACTAAATTTAGAACACTTTGCTGGAATGAAGCCAAGGCCATGCTCTAGGAAAGCTAATTGAGCTGTGGTCAAAGTCTTACTTGATAAGTTGAACACTAGCGATTCACCACTTCCGTCCACATTCTCTTCAGTGTCTGCATTCTGGAATCCTCTCCTGCCAATTGACTCTTCCTCCCTTGACTCAGTGACCATTGATTGTGCAATACCTCTTTCTTCCAAATGGGTAGAGGCAGAGATAAAGGGTGCATCCCTGATGAACTCTCTGCAGCACTTATCTTGGGTCATACGTCAGGTGGTTGCTTCTGTGTCACCAAATTTAAAGGGATAGTGATTACATTCCCAGATGAATGTGATGTTCCTTATATGCTTGTAATAGCAGTGTTACTATCAAATGCCATGGAAATAACAGTCTGAGAAATTACAGGGGTATTCACAGAGGTTGATGGTTCATTTGAATCTACCCGGTCAATAGAGTAATTACTCTTGGGCTAGGTAAAAACATGCCCTTGGGAAAAATTTGCAATGTCTCGTGACAACTTTTTAGTTTTCTGTGCTTTCAGGCACTGCTCATATGATAGTATATTGTCCATAACACTATCTAGTCTGTTCATAAATTCTTCATGATTCATTTCAAACAAATCATCATATTTCTTAGTGACAGTCTCTCTCAGCTAATTTTCTATAGATTTGAAAAAGTCAAGCATCAAACGTATATAATTATTACTGAGTTCAATATTTAAACTTCTTCATAGTTGTGATGGCTTAGTGGTTAACGGATGTGACTATAGTGTACAGGGTCCTGGGTGCAAGACCTGCAATGGCTGTTTATTTTGTTGTTAGGCAGAACAAGGAATGTTTGATACAAAGTGGTTAAAGCAGTTTTGAGCAACTTTAAGTGGGTTTGCGCAGGTTTGCCTGATGGTTAGTGCAGCTAATGTAGGGTTAAATGAAAAAGCCGCTTACGCCATTTAGGCTTCACTTGACCGTGCACAAATCTGCTTAGCATTTACATTTATGCAATGCTTACACCTGCTGTTTTGGTGTTTTTCTTATATTATTTGGATTTTATCATTGCTGTTAAACACAGTTTATCCCTGGGATGTTTATTGTTTTGGTGTATATATATATATATATATATATATATATATATACATATATATATATATATATATATATATATATATATGTATATATATATATATATATATATATATATATATATACATATATGTATAACATATGCCCATAACGTAGTGGAGTCATACCTCAGCACCAGTAGTCACAACCTCTTAGTGCAAGGGGATGTCATGTAAGTATTGCAGGTATAAATGTCGAATGTTGCTACAGTAACAGGGGTTGTCTTAACAGAAATATTGTGTGGGAAGTCATATCTTATACTGACATGTATGTCATCAGTTACTGACAGACATCATAAGATCATCATAGTGCAGTACCACAAAAATCACAGTAATAATCCTGTGGAATACGCAGAGATATGACCAATAAATGTGGACAGTCTGACTCGCTCTGGTCAGTCCAGAGGTATACACAGAGCTCCTTAGTGCAAGATGTGTGGACCAAGCATGACAAAGTGGATGTTTACAGCCATGTTAATGGGGATATCATGAAAATAATGGAATAGATAAGCTCTCACATTTTATGCATTCACACACTCCTGTCTGTCCTGACACATATTAACCGGAGGAGCAGAAGTCAGAAGCCCACATACTACCCACTAGTTAGTGACATACATCTGTACAGCATCCCACTACTTTGTCAGAAATACATAACAGTTATGGTGGCCTGGCAACAGTACATCTGACAAATATCTGGACATAACATCACACTAGGTAAATACATTGAGCTGCTAGGCATGTCACAAAGCACTGTGCAAACTACAGGCAGACTGCTACAACACTTAGCCTATGTTTCTTATGGGGGAATATACATGTACTTGCAAATGTAGCAGGCTCTACAGGCATGTAACAGCACAGAGTAACAGACACCAGTGTGAAAGTGCATACCCACAACCAATCTGAACACAGTCACAGTCATATATGGTAAGCCTAATTAATATTACAGTATATAGACTGTGTGCACAACGCAATCCTCATATGTGCCACACACACTAACCCTATATATACTGGGCCAATACACAGTGTATTCTGATGCCTGACTGTGATATGGGAAATGTGTCAGTCTGGCCCTACAAACATGTACCATACACTGGAGCAGCATGCAACATCAGATAGAACAGGACCAAGAACCATGACATCTACCACAGTCTGTACACATGCCAAGGTACATATTCAGAATACACACTCTGTCAACAATCACCATAAGTACACAATCCTCAGTACTGTACACACTATAACAGAATGTCCAGGTTTTGTCCTCAAATATAAGGCCTACTATACTTAACATGTCTAGCAGTCTGATATCTCACTTGCTTGTTATCAGGTATGATGTCAGTAAATAATGATGCACTGAACATATGCACCTCTTACTGCATGACATTTATTTATTTTATTTATTTATTTAACATTTGTTGACCGGGAATGTCTGACTAGGTTCCACAGAGCCTGTTTTCAGCAGAGGCCTGGGGAGAAATGCTCCAGATGCATGTCTTTGGAATGTGGGAAGAAACTGGAGTACCTGGAGGAAACCCAAGTGAACACAGGGAGAACATGCAAACTCCACACAGAAGGCACCCCAGCTGAGAATCGAACCGGAGAACCTCTTGCTGTGAGGCGACAATGTTAACAGCTGCACCACTGTGCCGCCCAACATATGTACAAGGTTGGCAGATTTGAGGTTGGAGGCACAAACACAGGGCCAATATTGGCATGTTGCTATGGTAAGCTCATACATTTACTGGTGTAACAAGGTTTGTTGTGACATATGTCTTTTGAGAGATATGAAGTCAGTAACTCCCATGGATGTCACCAGGTACTGCCTGGAATCATCAGAGTATGCTACTGCATCTGTAAATATAGTAAATGTGTGAGTAACACAACACATATAAGACTCCAAATTCTGGCCACTCTACAGGTGAGAGTTTCATCAACCACATAACACTGCCATGCCAGATTTTATATCATGTAGAACAGCCATATCCATACAAACCCTGTTAAACCAACATTACTTCAAATGTAGAAGAGCTATACTTACATTCTGTTCCCATGTCTGGAACATCCCCCTACTGTTTATTGGCTTGTCTCCACAGTGTATGTTGTAAGAGGTATGGAGACACCAACAGATAAAATAGCAATGTTTTATTTTGTAGTTGTAAGCTCTTTCACACCCTTCGGTGCTTCTTCAGACAATATAAAACTTAAAAGAATCAACTTAAATAGATCCATACAAATTCAAACAGACCAATAAAAATTCACATGTCATTAATGATTCATACAAATTTAAAGAGATACTGAATAAAGTAAGTACAAAGCAAAAAATGCGGCTGAAAAGTATACATATTGAGCTCATTTCATAGGCAGCTTACGTCCTTTTAGTGCTGGTTTAATAGAAACAGTGTCATTAAGACCGGACCCTAAATGTGCTCCCAGTCTAAATATTCATTTCATTTTCATTGTGTCAGTGTATGCATAAATATCCCCCAGCCTAATGTTTCTATATATCACTAGTACTACTTGAAACAAAAATGAGTGTGTAGCACCTTCAGTTACTGTATGCTTAGCTAAAGCACTATGCAATGATTCTTTCCTTGTACAGTAAACGTGATCCCTTCTACTCTCACAAAGTCTTCTAATTGTTTTTCCTACATAGAATTTTGTACATGTAGTACACTAACCCGCGGTGGTGGTGCTGCGGTAGCGTTGTCACCTCACAGTAAGACGCTGTCTGGTTCGATTCTCAGCTAGAGCATCTTCTGCGTGGAGACATGTGTGAATGGGTGTACCTTCGTTGAAGGTTGTGCATCAGGGCTGGTAACTCGGCATGTAAAAATCAACTACCAATCATTAGCGGACTGGAGTTCTGCTGTGGCGACCCCTAACCGGGAAAAGCAGAAAGACACAACACAACAAGTTCATTGAGCTAGATATATCACATTTTTGGTGTTACAATCAGCCTGCACCTTAAACTGCCAGGTTCATTTAGTGTCCAGGTGTGTAAAATATTCTTCCTCATTAATAAACTGATAAAAATTACAACTATTGCATCTTGTCATGCCTTTCAAAGAAGACTGTTGAATAGTTTTCTTATCTGGATAACATAAAAGTTGCTTTAGTGTGTTCTTATTCTTATATACCACTCTCAGATGCAAACCAACTATTTCCATAATATCCTGATCCATGTGCAAAATATGCCAATTCTTATATAGCACATTCCTAATATATTGAACATCAGAACTATATGGCATGATCAAAGGCACCCCTTTTGAATTCCTACTACTGGTCCTATTAGATATACTTGTTTCAGAAAAATAAGGTCTGGCTTTGCCATCCCTTCTTTTCATAGTGGTACTTATAGCTTTGGACACAGCCATCTGCTCATAGCCCCTGCCTACAAACTCTGACTCAAGTATTTCTAAGTTCTCCTTTAAAATATCATTATTGACTGTTAACCTAGCTACTCTCAATGTCTGTCCATGTACTATACTAGAAAAAACATGTTGAGGATGCATGCTAGTTCTATTTAAGAATGAAGGACAATAACATTCTTTGCGATACAATTCTGTAGTAAAATGACCTTCACTGTTTACCGAAACCATAACATCTAAAAATTCTATGTTGGTTTTGGATATCTTGTGTGTAAAATGCAAAAAAACTGCTGCTATTATTCAGATGTCTTATAAAGTTCAGCAGTGAAGCCTCACAGCTTCCCATACAAAAAAGACATTGTCTACAAAACGTCTGTAGAAAATAAGATCTGTGCCTATAAATTCTCTAATATTATCATATTCCCACTCTGCCATGACCAGATTTGCATAACTATTGGCACAACTAGTTCCCATCGCCACAGCTTTTCACTGCCAATAATATACTCCTTCAAATACAAACACGTTATGATCTAAAATAACTTCCAACAAATAACATATAAGATCTATATGTTTCTCATCAAAAGCACCATCCCTTGTCGGATATTTCTTAATCATACCGATACCTTGAGTGTTCGGAATGCAAGTAAAAAGAGTCTCAACATCCAGAGACACTAAAATATTAGATGGAAAAAAAGACCGTCCAAATTTCATGTATAGATCATGTAAGAACTGCTGAGTGTCTTTCAAAACTATACAATATCTATCCAGGACTGTTCTCAATTGTTTGTCTACATAGATAGATAGAGGCTCAGTAAGCCATCCAGAGCCAGATACTAGCAGTCTGAAACTAGGAACCATGGGATTTTTATGAATCTTGGGTAGGCCATACAGCTTCAGTATAAGAGGGAATTCCACATTAAAATAGGCATAGAGCTCAGGCCATACAGCTTCAGAATAAGAGGGAATTCCACATTAAAATAGGCATAGAGCTCACGTGTAATGAGTCCCATACAAAGACACTCATATAGACCCAAAAAGACATCTTATTGCATTTGTTCAATAATACATAATTCAACAGACTTATATGTCAAAGAATCATCTAGCATGCTAAGCATTGATTGTATTAGTAATCATTCTTTAATACTACAACTGGTCCACCCTTGTCAGCAGGTCTAACAATAATATTCTCATTGTTTTGCAAGGTTCTGAGTGCTAGGCATTCACCGTGACTCAAGTTAACATGCATAACCTGTTTGCGTGAATTAAAATAACTATACAAATTATTTTCACAAGCTTTCACAAACACATCTAGACATGTGAATTTTTGTCTGTTTGAATTTGTATAGATCTATTTAAGTTGATTCTTTTAAGTTTTATATTGTCTGAAGAAGCACCGAAGGGTGTGAAAGCGCTTACAACTATGAAATAAAACATTGCTGTTTTATCTGTTGGTGTCTCTGTGTTTCTGCACAGTTTTTCTTTTTGGTTCTGTTTTTTTGCTGTGCTTACTGTGCAGTTTATCACTGAGTTCCCTTTTTTTGGACATTATTTGTGATCTTTTGATCGGTTTGTTAGATACTCAGTGAACATGGCAGACAATACATTGGATGGTTTGGATGAAAATCGCTCTATATTGAGTAATGGCTCCAGTAATGAATGACTGCAGAACTGTTTAAACATTCACACGAATCCTCTTCTTTCCTTGGAACTTAGTGCAGGTCAGCAGAGTACCACTGAAGTGGATATTAATGTACAAGCTAAATTGTTGATGAGAGACATTGAGAATAATTTGTTTCATAGTAAACGGCTACAATGACAGAGGCAACATATGGAAGCTTGTTTAAAAAATGAATATAGCACCTAGAGGACTCAGAGTGTTAAATATGCCAACATATGGAAATACTTTTCCTGATTTATTGGCCAAATGGCAAAAGATAAATCTTGATACAAGCAGAGCGTATATGCAGTTAATTATTGATTATTTTCTGCCCATTGAAAATGAACTGAACATTTCCATTGGGTTGAAATATGAAGAACTGCTGAGAGCTACATCTGTTGATACAGCCGATGTGTTTTTACATGCTGCTATTGATAAAGTATTAATCTATGAGAATAAATTGTTGTTAACTAAAAAAAAGAAATTAGTTCGTGACTTGGATGATTTTAAAAATCAATGTGTATTCGCTTGGCCCAGGTATGAAGAGTCCAGTGAGCCTAACATGAACCATGGTAATATGGAGGACCTAACTGAGAACCATGTATCTGCCAATCCTCAGTCGGATAGAGGTGTGATGACTTGTTGGATAGAACCTATCAGGAATCAGATTCCTATGGTCACCGACAAACCAACAGAAGGAAGGAATATGAATGCAAGTTCTGTAGAAAACGAACCAGTGGTGAGGAGGAAAAAACAATCAAATGCTTTTATTATAGGTGAACCAACTTTACCGCTTCCTTTTCGGGTAAGGAGCAAATCTGTGCACGACAGGGACAATACACGCACAGGTCAGAAGCGGAAAGATTTTTTGCACCACAACAATGGACATACGTTGAAGAAGATGTGGGTGACTGTACAAAACGGTTAGTGTGGAACCTGTCTGATTGCTCTTTGACTGCCTCTGAGGTTTCTTTACTAACTAAAGGCTTGGGCTATGTGCCCTGCAATACAGCTAATGTTGATGAGACTCTATTGCAATTTAGACTGTTTGCGAGAAATATTGCTTTATGCATGACTTTTGGCAATATGAGTACTTCTAATAGAAATGTTTTTACTAAACCTAGTAGTTTTATGCCTAATTTTAAATCTACTCTAGATGTGTTTGTGAAAGCTTGTGAAAATGGTTTGTATAGTTATTTTAATTCATGCAAACAGGTTATGCATGATAACTTGAGTCACGGTGAACTCCTAGCACTCAGAACCTTACAAAACAATGAGAATATTATTGTTAGACCTGCTGATTAAACAATGATTACTATATACAATCAGTGCTTAGTATTCTAGATGATTCTTTGACATATAAGTCTGTTGAATTATGTATTATTGAACAAATGCAACAAGATGTCTTTTCAGGTCTATATGAATGTCTTTGTATGGGACTCATTACACGTGAGCTCTATGCCTATTTTAATGTGGAATTCCCTCTTATACTGAAGCTGTATGGCCTACCCAAGATTCATAAAAATCCCATGGTTCCTAGTTTCAGACTGCTAGTATCTGGCTCCGGATGGCTTACTGAGCCTTTATCTATCTATGTAGACAAACAATTGAGAACAGTCCTGGATATATATTGTATAGTTTTGAAAGACACTCAGCAGTTCTTACATGATCTATACATGAAATTTGAACAGTCTTTTTTTCCATCTAATATTTTGGTGTCTCTGGATGTTGAGGCTCTTTTTTTACTTGCATTCCAAACACTCAAGGTATCGGTATGATTAAGAAATATCTGACAAGGGATGGTCCTTTTCATGAGAAACATATAGATCTTATATGTTATTTGTTGGAAGTTATTTTAGATTATAACGTATTTGTATGTGAAGGAGTATATTATTGGCAGCGGAAAACTGGCGATGGGAACTAGTTGCGCCAATAGTTATGCAAATCTTGTCATGGCAGAGTGGGGATATGATAATATTAGAGAATTTATAGGCACAGATCTCATTTTCTACAGACGTTTTGTAGACGATGTCTTTTTTGTATGGGGAAGCTGTGAGGCTTCACTGTTGAACTTTATAAGACATCTGAATAATAGCAGCAGTTTTTTTGCATTTTACACACAAGATATCCAAAACCAACACAGAATTTTTAGATTTTATGGTTTCGGTAAACAGTGAAGGTCATTTTACTACAGAATTGTATCGCAAATAATGTTATTGTCCTTCATTCTTACATAGAACTAGCATGCATCCTCAACATGTCTTTTCTAGTATAGTAAATGGACAGACGTTGACAGTAGCTAGGTTAACAGTCAATAATGATATTTTAAAGCAGAACTTAGAAATACTTGAGTCAGAGTTTGTAGGCAGGGGCTATGAGCAGTTGGCTGTGTCCAAAGCTATAAGTACCACTATGAAAAGAAGGGGTGGCAAAGCCAGACCTTATTTTTCTGAAACAAGTACATCTAATAGGACCAGTAGTAGGAATTCAAAAGGGGTGCCTTTGATCTTGCCATATAGTTCTGATGTTAAATATATTAGGAATGTGCTATATAAGAATTGGCATATTTTGCACATGGAGCAGGATATTATGGAAATAGTTGGTTTGCGTCTGAGAGTGGTATATAAGAATAGAACACACTAAAGCAACTTTTGTTATCCAAATAAGAAAACTATTCAACAGCCTTCTTTGAAAGGCATGACAAGATGCAATAGTTGTATTTTTTGTCAGTTTATTAATGAGGAAGAATATTTTACACACCCGGACACTAAACAAACTTGGCAGTTTAAGGTGCAGGCTGATTGTAACACTAAAAACATGATATATCTGGCTCAATGCACTACATGTGCAAAATTCTATGCAGGAAAAACAAATAGAAGACTTTGTGAGCATATAAGGGATCGCGTTTACTGTATAAGGAAAGAATTATTGCATAGTGCTTTAGCTAAGCATACAGTCACTGACGGTGCTACACACTCATTTTTATTTCAAGTAGTACAAGTAATATAGAGTAACATTAGGCAGGGGGATATTTATGCATACACTGACACAATGGAAATGAAATGGATATTTAGCCTGGGAGCTCATTTAGACTCCGGTCTTAATGACACTGTTTCTATTAAACCAGCACTAAAAGGACATAAGCTGCCTATGAAATGAGCTCAATATGTATACTTTTCAGTAGCATTTTATGCTTTGTACTTATTTTATTCAGTAGCTATTTAAATTTGTATGAATCATTAATGACATGTGAATTTTTATTGGTCCGTTTGAATTTATATGGATCTATTTAAGTTGATTCTTTTAAGTTTTATATTGTCTGAAGAAGCACCGAAGGGTGTGAAAGCGCTTACAACTACAAAATAAAACATTGCTGTTTTATCTGTTGGTGTCTCCGTGTTTCTGCACAGTTTTTCTTTTTGGTTCTAGTTTTTTGCTGTGTTTACTGTGCAATTTATCACCGAGTTCCCTTCTTTTGGACATTAGTTGTAAGAAGTATATCGAACTACCCTCTGTGATGTTGTTTGTCAAACACCCACTTGAAGTCCTGCTCCCAGTGAAGGAAAAGGCCCAACCCCCACATGGATTTCTTAGTTATAGGAGTGTGTTTCCATACAACTGGTTATAGAAATGATACCACAGCTGTTCCACATGCAATTAGCAAGTGGGGGACTGCAATCCATGCACAGGCCATTAGTTGATCATGAGCATCACTTACAAAACTCAAGCTGCTGCCTAAGCAAAGCAGATGTACTTTTCCACATCCACCAGAGAGGGAGTGAGAGAGAGAGAGAGAGAGACAAAGACAAAGTAAGAAAGGAAGGGAGTAGGAGAGTAAGAGCCAAGCGGGCTTGTGTATGATCCATGGGTGGATAGTGGTATCTGGGCATTATGATGGTTGCCTATATTGTGTACTAATCCATACTGTCACATGGTAATTGCACATGGCTGTACACATTTATGGTTGAGGATTGTCTACAACATACTCTACAATGTTTGGAAAATATTGGCATTATAATGTCGAAAATGGGACGTGTAGCTCCTCAATATAATGATGTGGTAACACCCACACTGCAATGGATCCTCTCATTACACAATCACCCCAACACGACACTGATGACACAAACACAAACACACAATTACCAGTGCTGAGTTTCAAACCCCTACCTGATTATGTATTGCTATTACATTGTTATGCAGTTATTGCACGCACCACAGAGCTTACATGTTGGAGAGTTGTCCAAAGGTATATTTGAAGGGGAGTGACATCAGCAGCAGTGATAAAGGAGGGAAAAGGGAAGTGTAGTGCATGTGACTGTCCACAAAAGCAGGTGTCAAGAAAGACACACCCGCACTCTCTCAGGGAATCACACGCATTATCACAGTTGGCAGGGTCAGGATTAGAACTCGTACCTAAGTAGTTTTCTACATTACAGTATTAAGCAGTTATCGCATGCACCACAGAGCTTATTAGGCTGATATATGGCCAAAGCGTTATTTCATGGTGACTGACATCAGCAGGCATGCTACAGTAGGCAAATGGGAGGTGTAGTGAGTGTGAATAGCTTCAAAATCATTAATCTACACATGCACACACACACACACACACACACACACACACACACACACACACACACACACACACACACACACACACACACAAACACACTCTTGCCAGTACGGAGATTCATGGGTTCATTGCTTCACAGGTGTGGAGTAGTTCACTGTGCCTGAAGGCTGTACAAGGCTAGGCAAAGAGAATACCTTGGCATCATTGGCCCACACAGATGGGTATTGTATTCACCATCCACTCATCTGGGTTACTATTGTGGGTGGCCAGTGCTGTGCAATGCTTGCCATGTATGTGATCTTAATTCCATAACATGGACAGTGTCTGGGTTGTGCACATGTCTCGCATGCATGTTCTGTGACGTGTGGAAGTGTTCTTGAGATCTCTGGGGCATGTTGTATGGACAGATTATCATCTGATGTGGCATTCTTGACCTCATTCGGTGAGACCTGGCTATGGAACTAAGGTCGTGCCTGTACCTACATTGACAGCATGATACAGGTGTTCAGTGGAGTCAATGGCATCTGTTCATACAGGGCATGTGTATGAGGCATGGTATTCCCTTTGTGGGTTACATTCGCAGATGCTACAGTTGTTGCAGGTGACTAGTGGGGAACATAGCAAAGGGCCACTGTAAGCATTTATTTGCCTATTGTAGGGATGGAACAGGGTGCCATGTCCTTTTACTTGATGGATAACACACAGTAAGGAGATGTTACACATCACAGTACATTCTGATGTCAGTGGCAGTGTTGTGGTCAACAGGCATGTAGTCCACAGCAATCACATCATGGTTACTATCTGTAGGCAATATGCAGGGAACTACCAATATAGTGGTTGTTGAATAACCAAGTGTGTTTGTGTATGAGACATGGATGGAAAGTGTTCTCTCAGTAATACAAGGGTTGTCTATATTGTTCACCAATCCATAATGTTACATGTAGGGCTAAGGGTTGTCTACACCAGCCTAACTGCTGTTTGGCATCTGTTGTCATTGTAAGGTGGACATTGTGACACATAGTAGGTCCTCAATATAATAATTTAGCAAAACCCACCCCAATGCATCCTGTCATTACACAATCACAGCAACCTCCACACAGGATACTGATGACACACACACACACACACACACACACACACACACACACACACACACACACACACACACACACACACACACACACACACACACACACACACACACACTCACACACACACTTGACAGTCCTGAGATTCAAACACCTACCTAGCTATGTATTGCTAGTATAATGTACCACATTTATTGCATGTGTCACAGAGATTACTGGATGGATGTTGCCCCAAGGTACTTCTAATGTGAGGAACATCACCAGCCCTTGTAAATACTAGCATTGGGTGATGTAGTGGGTGAGAGATCCCAAAAATAATTCTACCCTAATCACACATTTACATTTGCCAGGGGTGACCTCTAACAACCTTTACAGACAGTTATATTACACATGTACCACATGCACCACTGACCTCACATGGTTTAGGTTTCGCAACAGATACTTGTAAGGTGGATGATATCTGCAGGACTGCTAAATTCAGGCTCTGAGATGTGTACTGGTTGTAAATGGTGACAAAATCTTTGAGGTACACGCACAAACACTTGCTACAGATGAGATTTGAAGCCATAGCCATGTAGTTACTGCTACTATATTGTTCCACATTTATGGCACACAACACGGAGCTTATAGAGCTAATTCTTCTCCAAAGGTGTATTTAAAATAGATGACATCAGTAGGCTTGCTAATGTAGGGCAATGAGAGGTGTAGTTTCATAGTTTCATAGTTTCATAGTATACTACAAGGCAATCTGCCCTGGGGCATTTGTAAGCCTAGCCATAGTGATGTGGCTTTTGCCACCCCATGAAATGGTATAAAAAATGTACAGAATAAATTTAGAATACTGTGCCTCTGTCTAGTAGTGACACAATGAAGGTCCCCTTATATAATAGAATTAGTTTACTGTGCCCCTGTCTAGCAGTGACACAGATGTGACCCCTGGGGTAAACTTACGATCTCCCATCCACTCATCAAGATTTCTCTTGAAGAGAGTCAGTGAGGGGCTCTGCCTAATATGAACTGGGATCTTGCTCCAAAGCATGGGAAGCCTCTGGGTTATGAATCTATCCCCCCAGCATGTCGTATTCGTACTTGTGCCGAGGTTTAAGTCTTTAGCTCTCGTGGTCCTAATGGATTTGGATTTTTTGAGGTGGAGCATGTCCATCAGATCCTGATTGGACATGGCCTTGTACGTCAGGCAGAGATCACCTCTGAGCAGGTGGTATGCTACTGAATAGAGCTGAAGTTTCTTTAGTCTGGCAGAATAAGACATATGTTGGAGACCCTTGATCCTCTTGGTGAGGTACTTTTGTGGTCTCTCCAGCTGTTGCAAATGCCGGGTGAGGTACATACCAAATGGGGCATTGTACTCAATCATGGGTCTGATGAGGGAGGAGTATAGGGGTACAATGACATCCTTGGATATGGATGTGAATCCCTTCATGATGAGGTGTGCAAGGTAGAATGTTTTTCTAACCACTTTGGCAACGTGGGTATCAAATGAGAGGTCACTGTCGACTTGGGTCCCTAGGTCTCTGATTACTTTTTCCGTACTCAGTGGGTTGCTGTCTATGTGATAATTTGTGGGTACTTTGTTTTTCCCAAAGGGGATGACTATACATTTTTTGGCATTTAGTTTAAGGCCGTGACTCCGGCACCAGTTGTCAGTTTCTGTGAGGCCTTTTTGTAGGATGTATGTGTCTGCTGGTGTATCGACTATGGCGCCTAGTTTGCAGTCATCTGTGAACTTTGTCAGCCACAGCCCTCCCATGTTTGCTTTAAATTCTGAGAAATAAATGCCGAACAAGAGGGGTCCCGGGACAGATCCCTGTGGGACACCACTTGTGACTGGCTTTGAGTCTGACATTGCTCCAGTGATTTTAACTTTATGGGTTCTGTCCTTTAGCCAGTTTGCATCCCATCTAGTGACATAAGGGTTTACGTTTAAGCTGTTGAGCTTATCTATGATGCCTGAGTGGGGTATTGTGTCGAAGGCCTTAGCCAAGTCCAGGTAGGCTGTATGGACTGCTTTGCCCTCATCAATGGCTCTAGTGACTGTTTCAAAAAAGTCAACCAGGTTCAAAAGGCAGGATCTGCCCTTTACAAAGCCGAACTGGGTGGGGTCAAGTGTCTGTAGGTCCCCTATGTTTCTGTTTATGAGTTCCATAATGATTCTTTCCATAGCTTTGTAGACCAGGCTGGTTAAGCTTATGGGGCGGTAGTTCCCATGGTCTATAGAGGTACCCCCTTGTGAAGTGGGACCACTGTGGCTGTACGCCAATGTTCAGGTACATATCCTGAAGTAAGGCTAAGGTTAAATAGCATTTTTATGTGTGGGATTAGCTCCTCTTGGAGTTCATGTAACACGCAACCCGGGATACCGTCAGGTCCCATTGATGCTGTGTTTTTAGCTTTGTTTAGGGCGGTTCTCACTTGGATATCTGAGATGACAGGGAGATTACATTCAGCTGGGATAAGTATTTCTTCTTTTGGGGGTGAGGGAGGGGAGAAATTTGCACTGAACCTGTCAGCCAGAATGTTGGCAATATCTGTGGGTTCAGTGTATTTTTTGTTGTTGTGAACTAACTCTGAGCATATCTGAGGGTTTCCACCCAGGTTTCTAACATAGCTGAAGAAAGCTTTGTGGTTATCTTTAGTGTCCTTAGCGATTTTTCTCTCAAAGTTGGCCTTGGATGTTTTTATGAGAGAACGTAGTTTTTTGCTAATGTTGATCAGAGATGTCTTCCCTTCATGGGATTTTCCTCTGACGTGCAGTAGCTTCCTTCTTTTGTTATACAATTTGTTAATGGCTGAGGTCCACCAGACAGGACGCTTGCCTTTGGTGGAGAGGCACTTGGATTTATTTGCGATTGCGTGGTCCATGCATTCTTGGAGATGTCCATAGAAAGCATTTGTGAAGGATTTGGCATTGTGGGATATAGTATCCTCTGGCACAGTGGGCTTAAAGGACACCATCTCAGTCTTAAGAAGAGTGAAGTCTGCTTTTGAGAAGTTTTTCACTGTGGTCTTTTGTGCTGGGGGTGGAGATGGGATATGTATATCCAGGGTGATTAGTTTGTGGTCAGATCTCACTAGTGAGTGGTATACTTTCGGTGTGGAGCATTTTGTCCCCATGTTTGTGATGATCAGGTCTAGTATATTATCTCCTCTAGTGGGAGAGGTGACTAGTTGTTCCAGTGCATTTGAATTTATGAATTCCAGGAACCTTTGGGCAAGGGTATTAGGGCTAGAATAATGTACCCAATCTATGTTTGGGTAGTTGAAGTCTCCCAGTATGATGGTATTTTGTGATACATTCATATACTCCAATGTCTTCAGAAAGGCTGAGTGGGGTTCCTGAGATTGGGAGGGTGGTCTGTAACATGCTACCAGTTGTATAGCAGTTTTGCCAATGGTTAGTTGCACCTCTATGGTCTCTGATGCTTCATGTGTTGCTACTAACCTGGAGGTGTGGGTGTCCTTGATGAATATGGACACTCCCCCTCCCTTTGTGGTTCCGCCCGGGTTTTGGGGCCGAAAAGCATGAGACGAGGTACAGCCTGGTAGCACTGGGGGGCTCTCAGGAGCCTTGAACCAGGTTTCAGTTACTGCACAGATGTCGATGTTCTCCATGCTGAGGAGTGCATCGAGCGCCTGCATCTTGAGTGACTGTGAATGGCCTCAAAATCATTGATCCCTACACCCACAAACAAACATATACAAACACACACACACACACACACACACACACACACACACACACACACACACACACACACACACACACTTGACAGTCCTGAGATTCAAACACCAACTTAGCTATGTATTGCTAGTATAATGTACCACATTTATTGCATGTGCCACAGAGATTACTGGATGGATGTTGCCCCAAGGTACTTCTAATGTGAGGAACATCACCAGCCATGTAAATACTAGCATTGGGTGATGTAGTGGGTGAGAGATCCCAAAAATAATTCTACCCTAATCACACATTTACATTTGCCAGGGGTGACCTCTAACAACCTTTACAGACCGTTATATTACACATTTATCACATGCACCACTGACCTGACATGGTTTAGGTTTCGCAACAGATACTTGTAAGGTGGATGATATCTGCAGGACTGTTAAATTCAGGCTCTGAGATGTGTACTGGTTGCAAATGGTGACAAAATCTTTGAGGTACACGCACAAACACTTGCCACAGATGAGATTCGAAGCCATTACCATGTAGTTACTGCTACTATATTGTTCCACATTTATGGCACACACCACGGAGCTTATAGAGCTAACCCTTCTCCAAAGGTGTATTTAAAATAGATGACATCAGTAGGCTTGCTAATGTAGGGCAATGAGAGGTGTAGTTTCATAGTTTCATAGTTTCATAGTATAGTACAAGGCTATCTGCGCTGGGGCATTTGTAAGCCTAGAGAGAGTGATGTGGCTTTTGCCACCCCATGAAATGGTACAAAAAATGTACAGAATAAATTTAGAATACTGTGCCTCTGTCTAGTAGTGACACAATGAAGGTCCCCTTATATAATAGAATTAGTTTACTGTGCCCCTGTCTAGCAGTGACACAGATGTGACCCCTGGGGTAAACTTACGATCTCCCATCCACTCATTAAGATTTCTCTTGAAGAGAGTCAGTGAGGGGCTCTGCCTAATACGAACTGGGATCTTGTTCCAAAGCATGGGAAGCCTCTGGGTTATGAATCTATCCCTCCAGCATGTCCTATTCATACTTGTGCCGAGGTTTAAGTCTTTAGCTCTCGTGGTCCTAATGGATTTGGATTTTTTGAGGTGGAGCATGTCCATCAGATCCTGATTGGACATGGCCTTGTATGTCAGGCAGAGATCACCTCCTAGCAGGCGGAATGCTACTGAATAGAGCTGAAGTTTCTTTAGTCTGGCAGAATAAGACATATGTTGGAGACCCTTGATCCTCTTGGTGAGGTACTTTTGTGGTCTCTCTCAGCTGTTGCAAATGCCGGGTGAGGTACATACCAAATGGGGCATTGTACTCAATCATGGATCTGGTTAGGGATGAGTATAGGGGTACAATGACATCCTTGGATCTGGATGTGAATCCCTTCATGATGAGGTGTGCAAGGTCAAATGTTTTTCTACCCACTTTGACAATGTGGGTGTCAAATGAGAGGTCGCTGTCGACTTGGGTTGCTAGGTCTCTGATTACTTTTTCTGTACTCAGTGGGTTGCTGTCTATGTGATAATTTGTGGGTACTTTGTTTTTCCCAAAGGGGATGACTATACATTTTTTGGCATTTAGTTTAAGGCCGTGACTCCGGCAGCAGTTTTCCTTTTTTGTGAGACCTATTTGTAGGATGTATGTGTCCGCTGGTGTATCGACTATGGCGCCTAGTTTGCAGTCATCTGCAAACTTTGTCTGCCACAACCCTCCCATGTTTGTTTTAACATCTGAGAAATAAATGCCGAACAAGAGGGGTCCCAGGACAGATCCCTGTGGGACACTACTTGTGACTGGCTTTGAGTCTGACATTGCTCCAGTGATTTTAACTTTATGGGTTCTGTCCTTTAGCCAGTTTGCATCCCATCTAGTGACATAAGGGTTTACGTTTAAGCTGTTGAGCTTATCTATGATGCCTCAGTGGGGTATTGTGTCGAAGGCCTTAGCCAAGTTCAGGTAGGCTGTATGGACTGCTTTGCCCTCATCAATGGCTCTAGTGACTGTTTCAAAAAAGTCAACCAGGTTCAAAAGGCAGGATCTGCCCTTTACAAAGCCGAACTGGGTGGGGTCAAGTGTCTGTAGGTCCCCTATGTCTCTGTTTATGAGTTCCATAATGATTCTTTCCATAGCTTTGTAGACCAGGCTGGTTAAGCTTATGGGGCGGTAGTTCCCAGGGTCTGTAGAGGTACCCCCTTTGTGGAGTGGGACCACTGTTGCTGTACGCCAGTGTTCAGGTACATATCCTGAAGTAAGGATAAGGTTAAATAGCATTTTTATGTGTGGGTTTAGCTCCTCTTGGAGTTCACATAACACGCAACCCGGGATACCGTCAGGTCCCATTGATGCTGTGTTTTTAGCTTTGTTTAGGGTGGTTCTCACTTGGACATCTGAGATGACAGGGAGATTACATTCAGCTGGGATAAGTATTTTCTTCTTTTGGGGGTGAGGGAGGGGAGAAATTTGCACTGAACCTAACAGCCAGAATGTTGACAATATCTGTGGGTCCAGTGTATTTTTTGTTGTTGTGAACTAACTCTGAGCATATCTGAGGGTTTCCACCCAGGTTTTTAACATAGCTGAAGAAGGCTTTGTGGTTATCTTTAGTGTCCTTAGTGATTTTTCTCTCAAAGTTGGCCTTGGATGTTTTTAAGAGAGAACGTAGCTTTCTGCTAATGTTGATCAGAGATGTCTTCCCTTCATGGGATTTTGCTCTGACATGCAGTAGCTTCCTTCTTTTGTTATACAATTTGTTAATGGCTGAGGTCCACCAGACAGGATGCTTGCCTTTGGTGGAGAGGGACTTGGATTTATTTGGGATTGCATGATCCATGCATTCTTGGAGATGTCCATAGAAAGCATTTGTGAAGGATTCGGCATTGTGGGATGTAGTATCCACTGGCACAGTGGGCTTAAAGGATACCATCTCAGTCTTAAGAAGAGTGAAGTCTGCTTTTGAGAAGTTTTTCACTGTGGTCTTTTGTGCTGTGGTGGAGGTGGGATATGTATATCCAGGGTGATTAGTTTGTGGTCAGATCTCACTAGTGAGGGGTATACTTCCGGTGTGGAGCATTTTGTCCCCATGTTTGTGATGATCAGGTCTAGTATATTATCTCCCATAGTGGGAGAGGTGACTAGTTGTTCCAGTGCATTTGAATTTATGAATTCCAGGAACCTTTGGGCTAGGGTATTAGGGCTCGAATAATGTACCCAATCTATGTTTGGGTAGTTGAAGTCTCCCAGTATGATGGTATTTTGTGACACATTCATATCCTCCAATGTCTTCAGGAAGGCTGAATGTGGTTCCTGAGATTGGGAGGGTGGTCTGTAACATGCTACCAGTTGTATAGCAGATTTGCCTATGGTTAGTTGCACTTGTATGGTCTCTGATGCTACATGTGTTGCTACTAACCTGGAGGTGTGGGTGTCCTTGATGAATATGGACACTCCCCCACCCTTTGTGGTTCGGCCTGGGTTTTGGGGCCAAAAAGCATGATACAAGGTATAGCCTGGTAGCGCTGGGGGGGCTCTCAAGGAGCCTTGAACCAGGTTTCAGTTACTGCACAGATGTCGATGTTCTCCATGCTGAGTAGTGCATCGAGTGCCTGCATCTTGAGTGACTGTGAATGGCCTCAAAATCATTGATCCCTACACCCACAAACAAACATATACAAACACACACACAAACACACACACACACACACACACACACACACACACACACACACACACACACACACACACACACACACACACACACACACTCACACACACACTTGACAGTCCTGAGATTCAAACACCTACCTAGCTATGTATTGCTAGTATAATGTACCACATTTATTGCATGTGCCACAGAGATTACTGGATGGATGTTGCCCCAAGGTACTTCTAATGTGAGGAACATCACCAGCCCTTGTAAATACTAGCATTGGGTGAGAGATCCCAAAAATAATTCTACCCTAATCACACACTTACATTTGACAGGGGTGACCTCTAACAACCTTTACAGACCGTTATATTACACATTTACCACATGCACCACTGACCTGACATGGTTTAGGTTTTGCAACAGATACTTGTTAGGTGGATAATATCTGCAGGACTGCTAAATTCAGGCTCTGAGATGTGTACTGGTTGTAAATGGTGACAAAGTCTTTGAGGTACACGTACAAACACTTGCGACAGATGAGATTTGATGTCATAGCCATGTAGTTACTGCTACTATATTGTTCCACATTTATGGCACACACCACGGAGCTTATAGAGCTAACCCTTCTCCAAAGGTGTATTTAAAATAGATGACATCAGTAGGCTTGCTAATGTAGGGCAATGAGAGGTGTAGTTTCATAGTTTCATAGTATAGTATTAGGCTATCTGCCCTGGGGCATTTGTAAGCCTAGCCATAGTGATGTGGCTTTTGCCACCCCATGAAATGGTACAAAAAATGTACAGAATAAATTTAGAATACTGTGCCTCTGTCTAGTAGTGACACAATGAAGGTCCCCTTATATAATAGAATTAGTTTACTGTGCCCCTGTCTAGCAGTGACACAGATGTGACCCCTGGGGTAAACTTACGATCTCCCATCCACTCATCAAGATTTCTCTTGAAGAGAGTCAGTGAGGGGCTCTGCCTAATACGAACTGGGATCTTGTTCCAAAGCATGGGAAGCCTCTGGGTTATGAATCTATCCCTCCAGCATGTCCTATTCATACTTGTGCCGAGGTTTAAATCTTTAGCTCTCATGGTCCTAATGGATTTGAATTTTTTGAGGTGGAGCATGTCCATCAGATCCTGATTGTACATGGCCTTGTACGTCAGGCAGAGATCACCTCTGAGCAGGCAGTATGCTACTGAATAGAGCTGAAGTTTCATTAGTCTGGCAGAATAAGACATATGTTGGAGTCCCTTGATCCTCTTGGTGAGGTACTTTTGTGGTCTCTCCAGCTGTTGCAAATGCCGGGTGAGGTACATACCAAATGGGGCATTGTACTCAATCATGGGTCTGATGAGGGAGGAGTATAGGGTTACAATGACATCCTTGGATCTGGATGTGAATCCCTTCATGATGAGGTGTGCAAGGTAGAGAATGTTTTTCTAACCTCTTTGGCAACATGGGTGTCAAATGAGAGTTCGCTGTCGACTTGGGTCCCTAGGTCTCTGATAACTTTTTCCGTACTCAGTGGGTTGCTGTCTATGTGATAATTTGTGGGTACTTTGTTTTCCCAAAGGGGATGACTATACATTTTTTGAATTTAGTTTAAGGCCGTTACTCCGGCACCAGTTGTCCGTTTCTGTGAGGCCTTTTTGTAGGATGTATGTGTCTGCTGGTGTATTGACTATGGTGCCCAGTTTGCAGTCATCTGGGAACTTTGTCAGCCACAACCCTCCCATGTTTGCTTTAACATCTGAGAAATAAATGCCGAACAAGAGGGGTCCCAGGACAGATCCCTGTGGGACACCACTTGTGACTGGCTTTGAGTCTGACATTGCTCCAGTGATTTTAACTTTATGAGTTCTGTCCTTTAGCCAGTTTGCATCCCATCTAGTGACATAAGGGTTTACATTTAAGCTGTTGAGCTTATCTATGATGCCTGAGTGGGGTATTGTGTCGAAGGCCTTAGCCAAGTCCAGGTAGGCTGTATGGACTGCTTTGCCCTCATCAATGGCTTTAGTGACTGTTTCGAAAAAGTCAACCAGGTTCAAAAGGCAGGATCTGCCCTTTACAAAGCCGAACTGGGTGGGGTCTAGTGTCTGTAGGTCCCCTATGTCTCTGTTTTTGAGTTCCATAATGATTCTTTCCATAGCGTTGCAGACCAGGCTGTATAAGCTTATGGGGCGGTAGTTCCCAGGGTCTGTAGAGGTACCCCCTTTGTGGAGTGGGACCACTGTTGCTGTACGCCAGTGTTCAGGTACATTTCCTGAAGTAAGGCTAAGGTTAAATAGCATTTTTATGTGTGGGTTTAGCTCCTCTTGGAGTTCACTTAACACGCAACCCGGGATACCATCAGGTCCCATTGATGCTATGTTTTTAGCTTTGTTTAGGGCGGTTCTCACTTGGACATCTGAGATGACAGGGAGATTACATTCAGCTGGGATAAGTATTTCTTCTTTTGGGGGTGAAAGAGGGGAGAAATTCGCACTGAACCTGTCAGCCAGAATGTTGGCAATATCTGTGGGTTCAGTGTATTTTTTGTTGTTGTAAACTAACTCTGAGCATATCTGAGGGTTTCCACCCAGGTTTCTAACATAGCTGAAGAAGGCTTTATGGTTATCTTTAGTGTCCTTAGCGATTTTTCTGTCACAGTTGGCCTTGGATGATTTTATGAGAGAACGTAGTTTTCTGCTAATGTTGATCAGAGATGTCTTCCCTTCATGGGATTTTGCTCTAACGTGCAGTAGCTTCCTTCTTTTGTTATACAATTTGTTAATGGCTGAGGTCCACCAGACAGGACGCTTGCCTTTGGTGGAGAGGGACTTGGATTTATTTGGGATTGCATGATCCATGCATTCTTGGAGATGTCCATAGAAAGCATTTGTGAAGGATTTGGCATTGTGGGATGTAGTATCCACTGGCACAGTGGGCTTAAAGGATACCATCTCAGTCTTAAGAAGAGTGAAGTCTGCTTTTGAGAAGTTTTTCACTGTGGTCTTTTGTGCTGGGGTGGAGGTGGGATATGTATATCCAGGGTGATTAGTTTGTGGTCAGATCTCACTAGTGAGGGGTATACTTCCGGTGTGGAGCATTTTGTCCCCATGTTTGTGATGATCAGGTCTAGTATATTATCTCCCCTAGTGGTCGAGGTGACTAGTTGTTCCAGTGCATTTGAATTTATGAATTCCAGGAACCTTTGGGCTAGGGTATTAGGGCTAGAATAATGTACCCAATCTATGTTTGGGTAGTTGAAGTCTTCCAGTATGATGGTGTTTTGTGATACATTCATATCCTCCAATGTCTTCAGGAAGGCTGAGTGAGGTTCCTGAGATTGGGAGTGTGGTCTGTAACATGCTACCAGTTGTATAGCAGTTTTGCCTATGGTTAGTTGCACCTGTATGGTCTCTGATGCTTCATGTGTTGCTACTAACCTGGAGGTGTGGGTGTCCTTGATGAATATGGACACCCCCCCTCCCTTTGTGGTTCGGCCCGGGTTTGGGGCCGAAAAACATGATACGAGGTATAGCCTGGTAGCGCTGGGGTGCTCTCAGGAGCCTTGAACCAGGTTTCAGTTACTGCACAAACGTCGATGTTCTCCATGCTGAGTAGTGCATCGAGTGCGTGCATCTTGAGTGACTGTGAATGGCCTCAAAATCATTGATCCCTACACCCACAAACAAACATATACAAACACACACACACACACACACACACACACACACACACACACACACACACACACACACACACACACACACACACACAGTTTCCATGTCTGGGATTAGAACTCCTATCTAACTAGGTATGTTACAGTATAGTACTACGCAGTTAAGGTACAGGCACATAGCTTATAATGCTGAACCTTGTCCAAAGAGGTATTTCAAGGTGAATGAGATCAGCAGACTTGCTAAAGTAGGGCAATGGGAGGTGCAGTGACTGTGAATGGCCACAAAATCATTGATCCCTACACGCACAAAGTTTCACAGTTGCCATGTCTGGGATTAGACCTCCTACCTAACTAGGTATGTTACACTATAGCATTACACAGTTATCACACGTGCCACAGAGTTTGTAGGGCTAGCCCTTATCCAAAAGTGTATTTTAATGTGAATGACATCAGCAGGCTTGCTAAAGTAGGGCAATGGGAAGTGTAGTGTCTGTGAATGGCCTAAAACCATTGATCTTTACACACACAAACACAAAGTTTCACAGTTGCCATGACTGGGATTAGAACTCCTACCCAGCTAGTATATTACACTATAGCATTATGCAGTTATGGCACATGCTACAGAGCTTACAGGGCTGATTTTTGTCCAAAGAGGTATGTCAAGGTGAATGGCATCAGCAGGCTTGCTAAAGTAGGGCAACGGGAGGTGCAGTGTCTGTGAATGGCCTCAAAATCATTGATCCCTACACACACCAACAAACACACACACACAGTTTCACAGTTGCCATGTCTGAGATTAGCACTCCTACCTAACTAGTATGTCACGTGATGGCATTACACAGTTATTGCATGTGTCACAGAGCTTATAGGGATGATCCTTGTCCAAAGGGGTATTTCAAGGTGACTGATATCAGCAGACTTGCTAAACTAGGGCAATGGGGAGTGCAGTGTGTCTGAATGGGCCATAAACCATTCCTCCTGAAACACACACACAACACTCAGTCACACACAACTTTACATTTGACAGGTCTGGGCATACGACTGCTAGATGAATAATGAATTGCACTGTCATGTCACACAGGTATCACAAGCACCACAGCCACTATAGTGCTGAGGGCTACCAGATGCAAGTGTCTACAGTGATAGATATTGCCACATCATGTGATATTGGCCTAGTGGATGTGTGCTGGGTGGTACAGGCCTCATAATGGGAAGCTCTTTGACACTGTCTGTCTCTCTCTTCCCCATATCTCTGTTTGTGTATGTTTGACCTATTATAGTGTGTTGTCCTTGGATATATGTGTGTATTCCTATCCAATGTGTGCAAAGCATGAATGGTGTGCAATGTGGTGTGTGTGCACAGAAATCTGCGACTGACAGATATGTATAGTCCACTGTTGTTGTCAGACATGGGATTCATTTCTGTTAAGTGTGGGAGCATGCCCAGTATGACCTTCTGTATTGAATGTGTGAATCCATTACAGGGTGGTTGTACTCCAGTAGAGGCATTTGTGTTCTACACCTACCACTCGCAACCTGTTTCTGCAGGATATCTGTAAATAGGTTGACAATATGGAGTTACAATGAGCAAAGCATAGTGGGATAATATAACTAATTGTGTCTGTGCTGCTTGTGCTACATGGTTTTGGTGTTACCAGATATATTCAGACGTATGTACTGTTTTACACTGTGATATATTATGTCATCAACTACCGACAGATATACTTATTTGCTCACTAATTTCCTGGGGAATACAAGATGAATGAAGCTGTGTCCAGTATTGTGGTCTGCAGACTACATATTATTGCACACTCATGCCATTCTGGAGGGGGAGCTACAGAAACTTGCTGATGGGTCTGTGTAAATGGTCCAGCACCTTGGCACTGTGGTGGCTGAGGAACCCCTGCTTGTACATCTATCAATGTGACAGAATGTCCATATCCTGCTGTGGCCATACCTCTCAGCTGTACAGATTCACACAGGTTACCCAGAGGCAGGGCTCATGTATCTTGTTAGTTCCCCTTCACATTGTGATTTATGAGCAGGTTTTTAACCACCCATTACTGGGTTTGCAGGCAGAGATAGTATGGACAGACATCAGAGTTCCAGACTTCACACACTCCATGACATCCATGCTTCTACACCCACCTTCTGTTATTCTATCCTCTTCCTAACATTATGTGAGCAATATTTGATAAGTATCCCTATAGTTATCCCTTCATCTCAGCGGTATTTAGGGGTTGGTCCACAGTTCATGCAGTAGGACATGGTGCGCATACTACTGGGATTTGTCGACATGGCCTTGCATTTGTGTTCTGTGGACTGTGTTATGTTGTTATTTGTGACTCCATGAGATAGCATACATTGGCAGTATTGGTGAGGCACAGGCCTTTGGCAGAGGACTGTAGGGCATTTGGTAGTGATGCATGCCATCTGTAGCATGCCAATGCATTCTGTCACTCCTACAGTCCCAGGCTGCAAGTCACTGGATTCCCCTGTGGTGACAGGGTAGGTGTGCGAGGTGTTAATGGCAATAGTTCCTGTCCTTATTCATCCATTGGTGTGGATGCTTTCAGGGTGCTGCTTACATCTAGGGACACACCTGCATGAGACGCCTCTTCAGCATGCTGCATTCTGTAGGTATTCCCATACAGAAGTGGAGGTCATACTGTACTCATTCCCAACAGCAGGGATATGTCCTGTGATCAACCTGTGGCTGATGGTAGGGTGAGCTGAGTGCATGTGGCTATGGAAGCTTCTTGCAGCTGACTCATAGATATATCTGGGACATTCCCCTTATGCTGGCTTGTGCGGGGACATCATCATTTTCTCATTACTTCATAACTCTGCCTTTTGTGGACTGCCAGTGATTGGCCACACTACATCAGTATTCCATACTACATAGACAACTAATGTGCTGCTAACCTGTATGTACAATTCCGAAGGTGTGTGCATTTGACAGTTATATTTTATATACTCTGTCTAGGGTACTTCCACCTGTGTACTGTGTGTATGTCTGGACCCACATTCATGGCATGTCCATCTTTCAGATGGTGACAGATATTACATCCGAACAATGAGTATGGATAACTGCTGGATTGGATCTTGCTGGGATGCATTATGTTTGACACTGCAGTTGTCAGAACATGGCCCTGTCATCAACAGTACTGGCCATAGGCAACCGGGACACAACCCTCCATGCCTACATGCTGATAATTTCCACACATTATACAACACACAAAAACCTAACACAAAAGAGCCCTGCATATTGTACATGTGCAACAATCTATCCTGCTAACTTGGCCAGCTCAGGTAATCTGTGCTCCACTGTTATTAAACCCACACGTACATGTTACTACATTTCTGCATAGGATTGTGGGGGGGGGGCACACCTGAGAACTGTAAACATTTGCTATGACTGTACTGGTATTTCAGGTACTCTGTTGGCTTCCATTTTGTTCTGTATTCTGACCTGTCATGCAGACTAGGGGCATATCAGTCGAGTACAGATCTTAGGTTTTATTGATCTACATTTCAGTTTTAGACTTCATACCCTTCGGAACTAATATCCAACTGCCTGACCTGTTTTAGTCTCTCTGTGCAGGTCTGCAGTGGGGCTGTGTTCCATTGCCATCAATTGGAAGCCTTAGCCCAGCCTTTCTTTGTGGTCATCTGCACCTGTCCTGCTGGCTGAGACTGTTGTTGGGTATGTGAGCCTCACTGCCATGCATGTGTGTGTCCTATGGACACACATTTGGCCCACCACATGTCCTGCAGTGGGATTTGTCACCTTGTCTAGTACTGCCTACTTTGTTGACACCAGTATTTGTTATGGATTT
This sequence comes from Protopterus annectens, assembly GCF_019279795.1. Lineage (NCBI taxonomy): Eukaryota > Metazoa > Chordata > Ceratodontiformes > Protopteridae > Protopterus > Protopterus annectens. The sequence continues at coordinate 1,977,616,928 of NC_056725.1, read as the reverse complement.
CATGCTGCCCATATAGGTGTCTACTGTCTGCTGCCATCCCAGTCATCCACCCAATTCCCTTGCATGCTCACATCCATACCATAGATACAAGTAGCAGAACATACTACTCCATTCAGCAAATGATTGGGAGAGTGACTTACCTTGTGGCTGTGCTAATATTGAGGATGGTGCTGGAGGGCTGCCTATGTTGGATGCGCATAGTACCCTCCCTATACATGGTAAAGCACAGGTAGTGTCATGTTTGGCATCCCTTTTACTGTATGTGCAAGTCAGAGAGAGGTGCCATTCCCTGGGTTCCTACCGTGTCACTGTATGTGCTAAACATTGCTCTTTGCAATAGCCTGGGCATACTGGGCATGCCTCCTTCTGCCTACAGGGCCAGGCTCAGGTTGTTCCTTCTCTGAGTCACTCTGTGCCTGTGCTGGCCTTGGTAATGGTGGGGGCTGTGTGGCCCTGCCCCATGCTGTTCCTGCTGCAGCTGATAGCATGGCACATACAATGACAATTTGTGTACATGTATCTCAAGAGTACTGCAAGGCTCCAACAGATATGTCCGGGCACCAGAAGATTGTCTTAAGCATCCCAAAGACACGCTCGATTATGATTCTGGTTTGTGCATGTGCCTCATTATGGAGTTTTTGTTGAGGTGTATGTGCATTTCTGATGGGTGTCATCAGCCATGGCTCCAGTGCGTAACTAGCATCTGCCACTAGGTGGCCATGTGGGGTGCCCCCAATGGCAAATCTCTGGTACAGCTGTGTCATATGCCAGATGTGGGAGTTGAGATAGCTTCCAGGGCTGCCAGCACACAAATTCGTTATAATGCTCTGGGCATCGCACATGACCTGGCAGTTGATGGAGGGGAAGCCCTTGCAGTTTATGTAAACCCTACTCTGCTCACTGGGTGGTGCTTTGATGTGTATGCGCATGCAGTCTATATCACCCACTACCTCAGGGTATTCTGCTGTTTGGTGAAAGAGATGCATATTGCTGGTCAACGCCTCACGGCTGATGTGGAAATATATGTGCTCACCAGCATGTACTGACATGGCATACAGGAACTGGTGGGGTACCCTGGATGCTGATGCCTGTGAGATCCCCATGATATCCCAGGTTGGCTTTTGGAAGGTACCTGTGGCTACTATTCCTAAGCCTACACATACCTTGGTATCCATTGAGATGGGATCCCCTCTGTTGGTTCTGTGTGTGAGACGTGGCCGGCACAGCTCAACAATTTGCTGTAGGAGGTCCCTGTCCACCCTATAGCACTTCACTATCTCCAGCTCATGTAGCCTCTGATAGGTTACCCTGGGTCTGTACACTCTTCTCCTTCTCCTCACTGTGGGTTGGTCACCAGCATTCTCATCCTCGCTACCCTCAGTATCTTCCACATATTGATTTATGAGAGTGACAGCAGCCCTATCATTTTGTTGGTTTTCTTTGGTAAAATTTCCCCTTTTGTGTACACTGGTGGTGTAAAGTTTGTGGGGAAAAACCAGAGTGAAAGGTGTTTGCATAGTTTATAGTAGTGTGATGGGCTGGGCTGCTGCATGTATAATTTGATGATTCTGATACATTTCACTTGCCTGCTATGCTAATTCTCCTTGATTACCTTTTTACTGCTGTTTTCCTTTCCCATTGCCTTCCTGTTTAAGCCCTGAGGCACGCCGCGCAAACCCAGTGTCAGATGTGAATGGAACTGCTATTTCCTGTTTTTTTTTTGTTTTAAACCCAGTGTGTGGCACACACACCCGTTTAGTCATTGTAAACACTGCTAGGCAGCCTCAGACACACCCCCTTCCTTAGCTGTGCTTAGCTAAGGGCAAACACAGGCCACTGTACTCAAATAAGCTTACAGCAGTCATGACACTCCCCCTCATGAGGTCATCTAGCTCTTGGGCTTAGACCATGGTGTTATTGCACCTACACGGTTGGGTGCAAGCTAGCAATGAGGGGAAATCTGTGATTTAGTATCATTCCCTTCACTTGCATAGAACTGACTGCTAATGCATGGTTACAAAACTGACACTCAGCCTTCCCCCTTAACAACCACTATTCCATGGTTGTGTTGTGTTATGCATGCCATTGACTATTATGGCAAAATGATGATTTTTGTTTTAGAAGCTTATTTCCATCTTTTTTTCTTATTTTCGGGTCAATCCCATTGAAGCACTGCTGCCCTACATTTAAATGGCCAAAATTGGCCAAAAAAAGTTATTTTTTATCATTTTGAAACTAGTTTTCATGCCTATGGCCATATATTTGGTCACTGGCATGCCTATCCCTTATAATACAAGCTTTTTTAAGAGCTGTCATGCCTCCATTTTGTAGTTTGCAGAAATGTATTCAGCTACTGGCTGAATACATTTCTGCAGTCTACACTATTCCTGCACGGATGTCTGCCTGCTTCCTGGGTCATCTAATTAAGCTCATTTGCATGGTTTTCACCAGCAAATTAGGTAATTAGCATACAGGGGCTGTGTCCATGCAGGAATAGTGCAGGAGCGCTCGTGCACATTCCGGAAGCTCATTCCTGGATCGCACGTCGGCCATATTGCCTGCAGCAGCTCTTACACTATTCCTGCACACCGTGCAGAGCTTGCTGAATCCTGGATACAGTATAGAAAACTAAAGTAGTTAAGTTGTTTGTCATGAAGACAGAGATATGAAAAAGAATTGATGAATATGTAAAAAAGGTGTGTAAAATAAGTAACCCATGATAAACCACACTCTTCATTTTTTTCAGGGTTTTAGCAAAACCAGTTTTTACAGCACTGCAATAAATGTGGATTTATTCAGGCCACCTTTAAAAAATACACCTGTTTCACTACTATAAGACTTTTTACTGTGAGTCCTAGCAAAATGAAAAATAAAGTCAGATTGCCAAAGAAATGCAAAAAAACCCAAGGCTACCTGTAATTCTTTGTGCCATCTGATGGGAATGCCAGAACCCCCAAACCCCCAAACCTTCACTACTTCTCTCTCTAACAACTTCATACCTATTGTGTGTTGTCATATAGGGAAAATAATAGACAAAAGTAGTAATAATCGTTAACATTGCTATGCCCAGAGATTACAGTGTCTTATGTACAGAGAGACACAAAGTCATAAAATACCAAGATTTGTAGGCAGAAGCCAAAGTAATATGGAAAAAGATACCCGGACAGTAAAAATAGTAGTAGGAACAACATGTCTAATAGAAAAAGGATTTGCAGTTGTATTTAGACATGCTATGCCGCGGTGGTACGGAGGTAGCATTGTTACCTCACAGCAAGAGGTTCTCCCGTTCGATTCTCGGCATGGCTTGGGAGTGCCTTTTGTGTTGAGTCTGCATGTCCTCCCTGCAGTTGGGTAGCATTCGAAAGACATGCATGTGTAAATGGGGGTGCCTTTGTTGAAGGTCGGGTGTCAAGCTGGCACCTCGGCGTTTCATAAAAATCTACTGCCAATCATTAGCAGACCAGAGTTCTGCTTTGGTGATCCCATACCAGGAAAAAGCCGAAAGACAAACAACAACCAAAAACCCCTTATGAATTGCAGAAAGAGTCAATTCTGGGTATATTGCAGGTGATCTAAAGAGCACTTTTGGCTGACATCAATGACAGAAGTAGAACTAATTCTATGAACTTTAATTACACCCTAACTTAGGAATGAGATACATTCCCATCATTGTATTAGAAACTCAAAAGACTTGGAGAAATTAACCTGAGAAAAACTCTAAGGTGCCACAGACGTGCTGCACTAATAATTACAATTATATTTATCAGAATTTTAACATGAAACTGTTACAGAGAGATAAGGGGTTTGAAGAGATGAATGAAAAAAATTGGGAAAAATTATTCAGAAAATGTGAAAGAGATAAGTAGCCAAGAATAAGCAAAACAACAAAGATATATAGATATGACTAGCCACGTACAAAATCAAAATTTAATTTAATATGACAAAGTGCTTCAAAGAAATGATATTAATTCAGGGAAAGCTATTTTTTCAATGGTATTAAACTGAGAACTCTTCAAGAACTGGAAGCAAGGCATGGAACAAGTGCATGTCACTTGTCAGGATGAACGTAGTCATAGGAAAAGTTATACAATTTGGGTTAAAAAGGGGGAACATTTTTCTATCTAAGAGCAAGGAGAACAGCAGGCCTGAGACAGCATGACTCCACTCCAGGCAGTCTATGTCTGACTAATCTAAGACTGTTCTTTATCTGAGTAACTTCAGTAATAAACCACAAGGGGGCAGAATATATAATGTGACTAGATTACAGCAACTCATACGACACAATACGGCTCAAATTGGTAGTGAGTAAATTAAATAGCCTTAGAGGGTTTAACAGGATAGTATCATTAGTACAACACTATATAGACAAAGGGCACAGACAAGTAATAGCAAATGATGTCCACTAAGATGAATGAATGGCTAACAGTGTGGTATCACAGCAGTCTTACTGGAGTTGAGTTTTTATGCTGTCTTTTGAGGCTATTAATAATAATTTTACTCCATGGGCAGGTCAGTGCACTATAGAATGACATACTGAATCTCATCTGGACTCATAAGACCTTGTGTATAATGGATTGAAGTACTACATGCAGTTTTACCCTGTTACGTAGCCACACTATTTTATGCTTTGATTACAAATGTGAATGACATCCGTCACTGATCTTACAAGATTCAAATACATATCACCGTTGTTACACCAGCTGGACATAATGAGGTAACTTATGGGAGTCCAGCCACATATAATATAATGGTGCTGTACTTCCCAATGAAGTAGTTTCTTTTCCCTGCAACTATGCTGCTCAGCACATGGAGTTGTATGCAGCTAAACTGTTTATACTGAAAAAAAAACAATGTTGTTAAATTCTCTAAACAAATAAGTGAATGAACAAATACATGCTAAAGCAAGTACATAAATAAAGAAAACAAACCTCCTTTGCATAGTAGGATATAAACCTACAGTTTTTGCGCAGTATCATTTGCTAGCTCCTGGCAATGGTAGTTTGCATGGCATCAGATCCCTTCATCACTATATTATAGCAATAATCCTAGCACTAGTGTCATGTCAGGAACATTTTTATGACTGTCTTTTAAGCATGATGGTAGAGCATAGTGCAATGTGAAAATGTAGCTTAGTTATGTATAGTATGAGTAAGTACTTGCAGGCACTTAATAAGACACAGTACACCTTACTTTGTTGTGCTGTGTTACACTATCACACTGCACAATGCCTACCTAGCTTAAGCTCAGGAACACATGGTGTACCTATATACTATGCACTCCCATGGGCACTTCTACAGCACAGATATTTGTTCCACTGTAGACTATAGAGTGACATGAGACAAATTCACTCTAAGTCAAGGGTTGGTAGAGTGCATTAGCTATATTATTACAATTTAAGAAATATTAAATGTAACCCTACAGGAATAGTAAATGTCATTATCTTAGTGTTACTGATGTCACTCAGGCCTTCTTATTGTGCTCTGACATGGTCACTATGCGTTCCAGTGAAGTGACATCAAGCTAGAGAAACAATAGCATGAAGCTCTTCTGAGAAAGTGAATAAATAATGCTTAAAGGAAGGAAAATTGTGTATTTCCCTTCTTTTCATATAAATGTACCTATACACACATGCACGTTCACGCGCGCACACACACACACACACACACACACACACACACACACACACACACACACACACAAAATAAATTAATTAAAATAACTGGTGGCTGTCTGGCTTCAATTATTTCCTTTTCATATGAACATTTTCTTTGTTGCTGGGGCACATGTTTTTGTTCAAACTACAGCCAGAGCACAGGAAAAACTGTCAGTGTACGGTAAGTTCATTACAAGCTCAGCAAAGGTACCAAGCATGCACACTGGTTATTACTGTTAATATAAGTGAGGAAGGATGACAACACCCCAGTATACTGCAAAATAAGCAGACAAATCAACAAATTGCAGCCTAATGATATCAGCATATGTCCTTGTATTTGTGGGCTTGCCATTATACATTCTTCTGTTGAAGATCAGTATTACAGGCAAACTTTTTAGACTTACAAACTGCCATAAACAATTAGTAAAAACAAAGAAAAGAGCTTCCAGACCAGTTAGCTTTAATGACATTATCTCCAAAGTAACAGAAGTATTACATCTGGAACCAGTATGCAAACTATTTACCCATATTTAATGTTTAATGCTAATGAAATGTACTACACAGAAATATGAAGAGGTCATTAGTTGCTATGGCTCATGCCACAGTTTGTGTGAGTCTTGGGAGCCCTTCATTTGTCTTTGACAAGCACCAGCATTTGTCAGCCTTGAAATACTAAGACGTAATTACAAAGTAGATGAGCATAGCAATGGCTGTTTGATAATTAGCGAGCAAGACTCTCCTGTTGGTGCACATCAGGATCTATAGACCACTTTGTAGTCTGAATAAGTATTAATCAGATTTTTAACTTCTCTGTACCCTGCAAGGTCCTAAAGGCCTTTAAGGTCAACCATTTCAGTGACCCACAAACTTTTGTTTCTAACAGTCTCAAACTTCTTTAGTTACATTTTCCATTCCCAGCCATGATTATCTTCCCTGGAATGTCAGTAATAGATCTAATCCTGTAAGCTACAGACATTTTTCCTGCACGATTCACCACAGTCCATGTTGTTAAAGCTACACTTATAGTAAAATAGCTAGGAATAAACAGCAAAATGTAATTTGCCAAATGTGATGGCATGCTTAGCGTATATTATACATGTTTCAGAGTGTCGGTCTATATTTCAGCCAAGACTGCACATGTATTTCAGTAACCTCTGAGAATCACTATATATAAAATGAATTCCCAATCAGCAGTCATGCAGCATGTAAACAATGTCTAAGCAATCTGTAGAAATATTTCTAAGCATGCGTGCAACTTAGACTGAATAAACATGATGAAATCATTGCTGTGAAAAACAACAGCAAAGCTTTCCATTCTAGACACTTCATAAAAGTGCACTGCAAAACATTTGTATCTTAGCTTTAGGTAACACCTGATTTATTTACTTGTTTACTTAAACTGTTATAAGGACAATGTACATTTACACTGACTAAATTGCAACCCCCCACCCACACACACACACACACACACACACACACACACAAATTCAGGAAAAGTTTTCTTCTTAGGCATTGTTATAATCATAGAATTGAAAGGATACAGTTACATTATTTCATTTTTGTTATACTTGCAGTCCTGTTCAGTTAATGCTATACATGGCCTGAAATCATCCTTAAACATATCCAATGAATGCCCACCTCTATTAACCAGGAAATTAAATACCTTATAAATTTAATATGCAGTTCTTTAAACAAGAGGACCATCCTATGCTAAACCCACGCTTATTTCTCCTTTGGAAATCATTATGATTCTATGCATCCTATTTCTTACATAGATGCTATTTGCATTTTTTTAAATTATTCTTTTGTTTATGTTTAAGTTATTGTTTGATATACTTCAAAAAATTGCCATGTTACGTTTCTTTAAAAATTGCCATCTGTTTAATAATACTGAAACAAACATATACTTGCAAGTGCAAATGTACTCCAGGAAGGTGCATAAAAATGGATAGACAAGCAGCCATTCCTTTAATAAAGAAATAACAGCTCCTTGTTTAAACATTGAAATGGTTTCTGATGTATGTACAGTATATATTTATATATGTATGTATGAATGCATGAATGCATAAATGTTTTGATGACTGTATTATCCATTTGTGTAATGGCCCATTTTTGGTGGATACTCAGTGGAATAAAAATTCAAAAATACAAAACAAACCCATAACTAATATACATATCTAAATGTACATTCCAAATACATGCTCACAGAGACACATGAATTCTTACAAGAAGGGTACAGTAGTTGACTATAACTAAGTCATATTGCACAAATGCTATAAGTTCAAGATAAAGATTATAAAGATTTTTTTTTGCCATTCTCCTCCTGAGTGTAGTAATGAAGCATACGTATGAACAGCAGGCCACTAAAAGAGTGGATAATGAATTATTTAAATGTTTTATATTAAGAGCTACAGTATAGTAAATACAAGTTTTCTCATGTATTTTCAAACAGTTCAGTCTGTCACTGCCATACTGGGAAAATACTTAAGGAACAAAAAGCTGTCTAAATTTCTAAGTATTTCTGTGATCCATTTTGGCATACCTTGTTTTTTTTTGTAAATTTTTGTATCTCATTAGCACTTTGTTACCATAGCATAAACAGAAAAAATGCATTAGAGTTGATTGTCTCACTCAAGTTCCAAAGAGGTCACTCTGTTTTAACTTCTGACAGTCTTCAGCTTTCGTTATATTGTCCCTTCTTCCTGTTTGCTTATTTAATAAATACTCATACAGTGATTCTTGTGTGCATTGAATTAATTTCTCTTTTTAGCCCACCTAATCTTTGCTTTATAAATGTTCGGACACAATGTATTCCAGTTATCTTGTGTTTCTTTATAACCTGTTTATAAATGTATTCTTCAGAGAAAGAAGAAAACAAAATAAATACACAAATTGAAATTCAGATATACACACACGCAAAAGTCTGTTCCACAAGATCTCCCCTAAACTGATTCTCCTTAGCTAGTTTCCAGCTCTTTACACAGTTCATAGGCAATTAATCCACTTAAGTTTTACCAAAAGAAATACAAGGTTTGCTTTCTGCCACATCCTAGACCTTTATAAACTGCTAGGAAAAAGAAAAGCTCTGCAACAAAAGAAGAGCAAAAAAAAGAAGAAGATAACTATAAAAAGAAATCAGATTTAGGCAATAGTCTATTTCTGCCAGCTCTTACGAAATCCTTGAAATGACTTTATAAACTTCAATAAACATGTTGCTTTTACAATCCTCCCATAATGAGGTATGACAGAATGCAAAGAGAGTGCATCATTTGTAGAAACAACTGCTTTTCCACACCACTACTGATAGATGATAGGATGTCATGTCATTCAATTGTGGGCTACATCACACAGTGGTGGCAAAAGAAATAGCACACAGTTTACCCCAGAGGACAAACACAGACCAAAGAGGCCCAGACTGTGTACCCTGTATGAAGGTTAGGGATAACAAAGGTTTGCGAGTTTCACATAGAAGTAGCATTGAATGCTCGAGGTTCAATTGCCTGAGGTTGAACACATCAAGTGGAGTTCCTCCACAGGAAATTACTGTCAGTGAGTTGTGCTTGAAGTGATTCCCTTTTCGGGGGAATTTCCCCTTCTTTTAGTTGGTACAACTATGGAAGGGGTGCAGGGGGGGGGCTTGCCAATTTGAAAAAAACACTTAAAAAAGTGTTTTTGGTAGCTTTTTTTTAATTTTTTTGGCAAATGGACTTCAGGAATTCCATTCCTCAGTGCATTTGTTTTCATGCACGAATAGTGGACACTTTCAACATTTTTGCACTAAAGCTAGATGCACGTGTTAAATAAATACAAAATGAGCAAGCATAAGTTCAGGAACTTTGTTTTCAAATATTTTCTGAGGATTCATAGGGCAGTCACTAAATGATTAGCAAAATTTAAAAACATTGTTAGCAGACGGCAGTAATAATTATCAATAAAATACACATTATCCAGTAATCAGAATCAAACAGACAGTATGGGCCTCATGATCATGTTTTACAATGGATTTTGTGTCTCTTTATATGTGGATGATGTATGCAGTTTCTGTGAAGGGTAAGGAATCCCTGCTGTAATGAGCACAATACATCAGGAAAATTAGTAGGGGAGAGAAAAGTCAAAACCAGCAAACAGTTGTTAAGAAATTAACGGTAGTCTGTTAAGAGAAACCTATAAAAGGTGTGTAATAGGCTTTTACAGCAGAAGCACCAGAAACAGGAATAAAGAGTGAGGGTTACAGGGAAAATTACACACAAATAGAAAGTCTTTGGTGACTGCATAAAGCGTTAAAATAAATTGTTATGTCTTATAAGTCATACACAGAATCACAAAAAGCACAAACTAAATGGGAGCAAAGTAATTATACAAGGGATCATTTTAATTTATCAGTTCACTGCTATTTTCTTGAAGTTTTACAGGGCATGTCTGGAGAGGTGAGACATTAGTAGAGAGTTTGTAACAGATGTTCTGGTAAGTAAGTATTTCTCTGTCTGGATTTGGTGACAGTTTGAACACAGCCACTAACAAATTTACATAGCATTAATGGAGCAGTTTCATTTGCTGTTTATATTAGGTACTGCTCGTGACACATTGTGTGAACTTAAGGTAAATGGTATGGGTTGTACAAGGAATCCTTGCTAGTTTATTTATTACAAAGTCATGTGGTTAGAAACATTCTTATACAGTTCCAGGTTTGAATGAAATTAATTCACTGTCATGTATTTTAAAACTGAAAAATCTCCTGCATTGAATTTGTGTATGTTAAGGTTTTTATATTAATTCACTTGAATGCCATAGATGAATTATGTTATGTTATTTTATTTTAACTTCACTTACATGCATTTCTTTTATTAAAATGTAAACTATAACAACTATATAGGGTTAAACTTATAGAGGAGGCGTCTTGAGATTAGGCGTTAGTATTGGGTTGTTTAGTTATTTATTTATTTATATATGTGTATCTTGATGTTACTAGTTGCTAATTGTAATGCCAATCTTGTTTTAAAAGTATTTAATTCACTTGTATTCCACAGCTGTTTTCTCTGATGAAGTCGACCCATTTGTTAAGGTAGACGAAAAGCGCTTCACATATTTATGAAATAAAATTTGTAGTTTATCTTATACGTCCAATGGAGCCTTCATTTTATTTATTTTAGTTATCTGAAGGCACAGCTTCATTAATGTTAACTTCAGGCTGAGCAATGCAATGGGGTAATCTGACCCTTTCTCCCAGTATTTTGTGACTTTGCAGTTGATTATAAATTTTGTAGTGGTGAACTGGTTATGGAGATTGGTGATGAAGTATGACACTTCATCAAAAAAAAAAAAAAAAATATATATATATATATATATATATATATATATATATATATATATATATATACATACATACAGTCCCTGTTTCTCTTTTACTATATGGTTATTTTTAATTACATTGCCTGTCAACATGTTTTTCTGTTGTTGTGACTTACTGAACATCTTTTTTGTGCTTTTATTAAATGATCTATATTCAGTGGTGTATTTGTAGATGTCATTAAAACTGTTGCAGGGATTTTATTTTTAAATAACTTTTCTTTCTCCCAGGGCAGATCTGTTTTTACTTTTATTTTTGCTGATTTCATATAGGTTTTGTTTAATGTTTTCTAATTGTCATTTTTCTTTCTTTCATTTTGGAAAAGATGAGTTAAGGTAGAAATTAAAATTAATTTTGCTTGTGTTATTACATCAAGAACATTTGCTGTATCTCTTAAGACATAAATGCTGCTCTTGATTTCTCAACCATCCCACCTTGTCAAAATTCTGTTCTTTAAATGAACTGCTCTTGGGAAAGGTAACAGAATGGGAAGAATCCAAGAATGTGTTTAGACTGCAGGCTAGAGATTGCTTTCCTTATCAAAGATTGAATTCAGAGTATAAGCAAAGAGAAATAAATTGGGAATCCTAAGTGAAAAACCGGATCTGGCAGAGTTTTTGTAGAATCTAGAACAGAAGTTGCTGTAAAAAAAGTGATAATTAGTAGAGCATATAAAATAGTGTATGACAACTATAGCAGTCAATCAGAGAAGGTTAGAAAGGATTGAAAAGAGATTATGAATAAGCAATTCACAAAGAAACAATAGGATGAGATATGTACAGCTCCCAAATATGGAACAGAGTCTTGAAGATTTAGAATCTTTGCTTGGAAGGGTTTGCATTGATATTTTTATACCCAAAGCAGACTCTAAATCAGTGGTGGCTGGTTACTTCAAATCAAAGGGGGCTACAGGAGACAGCTGAATGGATGGGGTCAATGGGAAGGGGTGTGGCCAACCAGAAAGGGGAGGAGCTATGCTAAAAACCACAAAAACTAACTTTAATTAAATACGCTGCCCTGGGTGCCAAACCGTCATTATGAGAGTCTAATCAAGACAAAATGAAGTGTAGAAGAATAAAAATATTTCAATGCATTGGCTGCATGACAGCTTACTTAATATCTAGATGGAAACAAAAAGGTTGTGAGGCATGAAAAATTAAATTACTTTTTAAATACATTACTGGAATGCCAGTCAAAATCAAGTATAAGAAAAACAAGCAGCACTCAATTAAAACCACTCCTCCTTGCACTGTAGTTCTAATTATAATTTATATTCAGCTTTATTAAAGTACCAAGCAACACACCGAAAGTAGAAATCTCTGTGATGCCCCCACTTGTAAAAATGTTTCTTATCCAAAAATGACCTGCTGCCTGACAACAGCTATCTACTTGTTTCATAGGGAAAACATGATCAAAGTAAAAAATGAAAATCAAACAAGAAACAAGCTCAAGATACATTGCTTAAAGGATTACTGTACAGGATATGGACCACACATGATTGGCATTCTGTTTAGTTTACGGTTAAAGCCTGCAGAGATAACTGGAAGTCTCCAACAAGTGCAATGAGCTTCTTAAAATAATGTCATCCTGTCCTTTATTACAAATACTGTCATATGCATTTTAATACCCAAGGTTTATATATTATCTAGTTAAGTAGTCTCTGCATGGCAACAGAAAGGCTTTCAATGTTGGCAATTCTTTAACAGCATGCTTATTAAAGCTTACTTGCATCTTATGATCTCAGAGAAGCTTACCTGATGGTCATTAAAGCATTGCTACTTAAACACAGAGCAACAGGCACTTTGAGTAATAAGCATAAATCAACAGTATAAAAATATGACAAACCAGATCATTCTCCAAAATCAAGGCCAGATGAAAAGCCACTGTAGCACTTGTTTCTACCTTAGATGGAGGGATACTCTGCACATTTACACTGCATAACTACTCCTTGCCTTGCTTGGACACATCCAGAGTCACTACATAGGGGAGTGGGGTGCAACAAGTATGTCACAATTTGAAATGTCTCTGGCTGACTGTGATGGCCCTGACACATTTGTCATACCTCTCAACCTCAGAGCAAAAAATCTGGACAAAGCCATACATAGAAGTGGGACAAAGGCCCAAAAATAAGGAACATTTTTAAATATTGCTCTTATAAACTTAGCAAGATAATAGAATAGGTCTTGCATTAGTATGAATTATCTGAAGGGTATGAAATCTGAAACTCAAATGTCTGTCATTATTTTCTAACTTCAGTCTTTAATGATTTGTCACTAATTTGCCAAAAAAAAAAATACACAATTTTATGAAAAATGGACCAAAAATGTGATGCAAAAATATAAAATAGCCACACAATACAGCTGGGAACCTGTCAAAGAAGGGACACTTTAATATTAGTACTGCTAACTTTAAAAGCTGACAAAAAAGAATCTACATGCATTTCTGAAATACAAGTAGTCTATAACTCTGATTATTAAAGTTATTTCTTAATTGTAAACCCTCCATGTTTTCTTCCAAAATTGCTATTTTGCGGAGGGATTATTAGGGGGAAGAGCAACATTTTGAGCCAAAATCGGGGACAGTTGAGAGGTTTGGCTATGCCTAATTCTATAAAGCAATTTATTTGCATGTACCTCTCAACCTGTTAATGCAATAAAACTAACAAGGCCAAATATATTGGGGGAACATATAAACAGTACTAAAAATTGCTCTTGTATAAAGTGAGACATTTGATAGAATAACAGGTCTTACTTTAGCATGCATTTTTCTGAAGGTTATGAAGTCTGAAACTCAGTGTGTCATTATTTAGTGACTTAATTCCTAAATTTTTTGCCAGAAAACCACAAATTTTATGAGGAACAAACCAAATATAAGAAGCAAAAATCTATTCATTCTTTGAAAATCTGGACAGTTGAAAGGTATAGTTCAGCTGGGGCTGTCTGAGTTCGCTGCCGTTCCCCCTCACAAAATCATGGTCGAATGGAGCCTCCCCCACAGCCATTCTAATGATCCATTACTTGGCTATTTCAGTCTATTTACCATAAACACTAATGTGCATACTGCTTTACTTCTATGATGATTTGGACTTCATTTGAAAGTATTATTTTGCATTTTACAGCACAAAACACTAAGACATCTGCTAAACAAAGCAATGCAGTCTCACAATGATAACAGACTTAGCATTAAAACTTCTCTGCCCTTGAAACTCACATTCATTGAAACCCACATTCAAAGAAAATACAATGGCAGATAAAAAATAATTCTGGGCTGTTTTCAAATCATAGGCCCCTTGCATATGAAACATACATGTGCTCTTTGATACACCTCCCTGAGTGTACTAAATTATATTCCTTGTACAATACAGTACAGTTGTTAGAAGGCATTTTAAATTTATTAAACCATGGAACAAAATGCATGCACCAATAATGACAAAACTGCCTAATTCAGAACATTTTTCCAGTAAACAATGAAACAAAATGCATGCACCCATAATGACAAAACTGCCCAGTTCAGAACATTTCCATCATAAACGTCTACTCAAATTTCTACAGTCCACCATTATCAGTAAATATGCACAATTCTACAGTCCACCATTAGCAGTAAATATACACAATCTCTGAAGTAGTAAAATTCATCTAAATAATTCCACATTAAAGAAATCTGTAACTAATGAAGAGGTTGCTGCTAGCAGACACCTTTATATTTCATGGTTTCTTCAAAAAATAAAGTGTCTGTTGCCCCTGAGGAATAAATTGCCTATATTACATTAAAAAAATGATAAGCTAGTAATATTGCAATAGGAAATGGATGGCAAACTGATAACAGGCTCATAATTAGTATCTTTGCCAAGGAAGACGCTCAGTACGGCAGCATCTACCCATTGTGGGAGTAGAACCCACAGCCTTCTGCATCAAAAGCAAACCTGAGAGAAAACAATGCTACCACTGCACCATAAAATATCAAGCATTTAAACATTTAGAAACCACATGTATTATGAGGAAAAGAACAGATCAAATATGAGGCAAAAATCTGCAAATGTTTTACAAATGACTGCTACTGCACTATATTATTTTAACTTCTTTTAGCTTAGAGATTACGATTTATTTTCAGAATTAACATATATACCAATAAAACTAGCAGACTCCTCCTCTCTGCTTAGAAATAGCATTATTTCCTCTTATTAGCAACATTCTTGAATTCCTTTTTGCTCTGGTAGCAAGCTATCAGAACAAGACTGATGCTATGACTGGCTACTTCTACTTGTCCTTCCAGTAAGCCATTGCTTTTCCTGGAGAATATGGGCTGAAAGAGGGATAACCTTGGACAAGATAAGAGTTTCAGAACTAGACAATTCACAAGGAAGAGATCTTATCTTAATTTCAGATGGTCATTATATAATAAGGCTCAGATAGAGGTCTTTATAATAGTTTAGGCCATAGAATTAAATATGTTTAAATGGTCAGATTATCCATCTCACCTTTCTAACTTTCCTTAGGTTTGAGCATTTTTTCCTAGGGGTGCAAGGGAGGTGCTCACAGGTTTTCTATATAAAAGATAGTCAAGATGACACTCTTCTCTACATTTTATGACTTTTTTTATAGGCAAAAGGTGAAAATGAGGGCCAGCATCCTAGCTAAACAATATCATCATGGCTTTCTCAGCTGTTGAGCCTATTGCTTCACTAATGTTCTAGAATTCATCTGCAAATTATTGGGCTTATTCCACTCAGAAGTAAATAGAGATATAATTTACCTGAACATTTGGAGAGCTGTCATAAAAGTTTCCATTAATGGCTTCATAAACAAAGCAGATATTATCTTTAGTGTCCTCCATAACTAAATGCAAGAGTGACCTGCTGAAAGAGATGTTCAAGAAAATCTTATTGGGAGAAGCTCAAAGTACTTCATTCAAAATAACCATGTGTTTAATTATTACACTATTTTGATCCACTTATCTTTAAAAAAAATGATTCTAATGTGTCTGCTAGGTGGTGGGTAGGGAATTCAGGCCCTTACCACCATACCTTTGTTGAAGGTTGTGCATCAGGGCTAGTAACTCGGCACGTAAAAATCAACTACCAATCATTAGCAGACCGGAGTTCCGCTGTGGCAACCCCTAACCGGGAAAAGCTGAAAGACACAACAACACCTGCATACAAGGTACAGGGTTCAAGCCTGAGGTATTCCCTACACACCACCATGAGTTTGCTCTAGCCACCAGTATATAGCAACTTGGGCATTTCACACACACACACACACACACACACACACACACACACACACACACACACACACACACACACCTCTGAAATCCAAGTTGCACTCCTACCTCCAGGCCAGCAGTCCCAAACCCTCCATGAAGCAGTAGTCTGCTCAAAATCCAAGTCCCAAGCCTGTGAGAGCTTAAAACTCACCTCACTCCTGATTGGTCCTGTCTGCTGATGAAGCAGTCTGGAGCTCCTCTGTTCTGTGTGATTGTCATTGCACAGATTCCTGGGCATCTGCAGGGCAGAAATACCTTCTCTGTATCTGGACTGTTGACTCAGGCAGTCTGAGTTTGCACAGATTCCTGGGTGTCTGTGGGGCAGTCTGAGTGTGTCTGTGCATGTGTGGAGTTCTGGGACTCATGAAAAATAAATGTTTTGTTTCACGGTTTGTTTTCTTTTTGTTTTCTAGGTGGGAGAGCTGCAGTCCTGCAGTCCGATAGCACGAGCCTCCCCTGCATCTAAATACTATTTCTTTAGGTAGATTACAAATCTTGGAGGTGTGATGGAGAAGAAAGAGATAATTGGGAACAAAATTTTGGGAGTGTAATGAGTTGTGAGACTTTAAACTTTTCCTGCTGACTACTCTGTCAGAAATACTGGGTGAGCAAATTGCTGTAACAAAGGAAATTATGTTTTGATCTATGATTCAGACTTGCTTTGGCATTGTAAGATCTTGTTGAGTTTAATTCTGATGGCTGCCAAAAAAAGCAATGACTAGAAAATAGAAATCAAAGTCTAAACCAGCCATACTAGAATTAGTGCATATAGTAACAGTCATAAAAGAAGTGGGATCTTTAGAAAGGGTAAAAGCAAATTACATAGAAAAATTGTGGGAACAATACATGCAGAATAATGTTTGGTGGAGCAAAAAGGTTTAAGGGAAAGCAGGAACTGAATAAGCTATATAATACTTGACTGACCATGACTGTATAGCAGATTATAAGTGAGGAATAATGCTTGCAACTGAAAATATATCAACATGGTTTGTTTACATTTATATAAATGTATGATTGCCTATGTAATATGTGATACTTCAATAAAAATGTTACTTGTTTAAAAACATTGAATTGCTCTTGATTTATCTACATAATATACTAAATAAACATTAGCAACCTTCTCACTCTCTCTTATTCTGTTATTGCCTTTTAATTGTAATAGCAGCAGCATCAACACTCATTTTATGCACACAGTAACATATTATGATGCAAAGATGAATGCAAAAGAAGTGTTGCACATTTATATCAGTCAGAGTTTATTGCTCATTACAGCCGAGTGACGTCTCCAGGTGTTTCTGCAGTTACACCCTACTGCTCCTCTAGGCGTCAAATATTGCCTGTTCATATTTTCATTAATAATTCCAAAACCATGTTACATACAAGGTACTGGAACATTTTATCTTGAAGCATACATGATAGCAAATACAATTGTATTGATATATGACCTCTGTCAATGGGTATTTGTTAAAAATGTAAGGTGATAACTTACATTTTTAAATGCTGAAGCCATGCCCACTAGGAGTTAAAGGCACACACTAAAAAGAGCTCTACTGGAGGGAATGAACATAAAAAGGGTGGTCAGGCTGCAAGGACATGTGCTGATGTCAACTGAAGAGTTTTGCCGAGAATGTATTAAGTAAGCAATAAAGTTTGGGATAATAGCATTATAGATAATAAAGGATTGTAGAAAGCTATTGAGAGGACCTTCCTCTGTTAGGAATATCAATTATTTCTTATAATGTCAACCTTGAGGAGCATTATTTTAGGTGATTTTCCCATTTGCCTATCAGTATTAGTTGTCTCCTACAGGTCGTGGCTTTTCATGTCCTTTTTATAATGGCCATGTCAGTAGTTATTAGTGCAGATAACAGCTTGCAGGGGCTTTAACTTGTGCAGTAAAAGGAGAATAATGGATTTTACTGTTTTGTTTGCTAAACCAACTTCTGGCCACTTCTGGCCACTGACATATGTTTTCTTTTCAGCAATGCATGAAATTTCTTTCTGGATACATATGATCACTTTTCCACCCTTCTGTGTAAAGCCACCATGTATATGGCTTGTCACTGTGAAGCATAAATTCCTACTCTTTATGCTGCGTGCTATAAACTCCTTTCTCCATAATATGTCAGCATTGCTGTGAACTAGAGCACTTCCTTACTGCTTCTCTGTCTTTACTATTTCTTTTCTCACTAGTTGGTCTTAGGTTGTTTGAGTCATAGTCTGGGTTTTGTGCCATACAGCCAACCCCTGTAAGATAGTATAGCACTCAGAAAATGAACCATGTGTTTGTATTTATTAACTTTTTGTGTATTTGTATGCATTTATGATGTGTTCATTTGTTTGTAGAAGCCTTTGAAATGTATCTACCTATCTATCCATCCACGTCTCTCTCTCTCTCTCTCTATATATATATATATATATATATATATATATATATATATATATGTACATATGTATATATATCTATAGGAAAAGAATGAGAGATAATATTACTCAGAAATGTGACACAATATCAAATTAGCAGGATGTATATTAGTAAAGAGAAAGCATAACCATGAACAGACAGGAAATATTTTCTAATGAGCAATTAAAGAGCCCACATTCCAAAAAAGACAATAGTAATCCCACCAAAATGGAGGAATGAAGTAAGACTAGGAAATACTTATTTTTGTTTCATATACAGTACCTCACACAAGCACTCTTCTTTCAGATTTTTGATTTTTGAAGCATGTGCATACTGTGAATATTCCCAGTCTTACAAAAATTGCAACATTTCAGGAGAAATAAAATGAAATTAAAATGTAAACCATTACTTGTATTTAAAAGTAATCTAATTAATGGCAATAGCATGAGAAGGGATTAGAAGCACAGGGGACAGGTGAAAAAGTAAACAGGTGGGGTGAAGAGTGCAGCCACCTGGGTGCAAAGCTATAGCCAACTTGATTGAAAAGTGCAGTTCCTCCATTGCCATAGTGATACAGAAAGACACTTTTAACTCTTCATGTTTGCTTATTGAAATTTGTTTACTGAGAAAGTCCAAATAGATAATTTTATCCATTTTCAGCAGAGGCTTGGGTAGAAAAGTTCCAAAAAAATAATAATAAAAAAACAAATGTTAAGCATGCTACAATTTAACAAAGTGGATGTGTCTTTTTTTTCTTTTCTTTCTTTCTTTTTTTTTTTTTTGAGATGAGAGGACATGGGTCTGGCTGTCTGGCTGTAGTAAGCAAATATAAAACACCATTAACATCTCAGGGACACCGAAATGACTGCAGACAAATCCACCAAGTGTAAAAAAAAAAAAAAAAAAAAACAGAAAAAAAAAATGAGCAGCTAAGCCAGATGCTTTATTCAGGTTTTTCAGGATTTAACACTTTCAATGGTTAACAGATACTTCATCAGAATCTAAAAGGGCTGACTGAACGACTTCCTTATATAAAGGCATCCTTAAAGATACAGTGTAGTAAATACACAAACAAGTGAACAATAGTGAAGGCAAAGTCTGCTCATAAGCATGTCTTACATCAAATGATAGTCCACTGTTGTTGCCTTGTATAGGAAATAAACTTTAAAAGCATATACCTCTTTCAATAGAGTGTTAGAAAAGCATGCCGTGCCATGTCCCTAAAATGATGTGAACATGTGTGCACCATAACAATAACAAAAAATAACATTGCAAAATCAGAACATTACATTATTTAAAACTTTTAAAATTTCTCTGAGTAATTTGTTAATAAATGTCAAACAAATGTAATACTGAGTTGTTGTTGTCTTTCAGCTTTTTCCTGGTTAGGGGTTGCCACAGTGGAACTTCAGTCCACTAATGATTGGCAGGAGATTTTCACGAACGCCGAGGTGCCAGCTCAATGTTCAACCTTCAATAAAGGCACACCCATTTACACATGTCTTTCGAATGCCCATCCAACCACGGAGAGGACATGCAGACTCGACACAGAAGGCACTCCCCACACTCCAGCCGAGAATCAAACGGGAGAACTCTTGCTATGAGGCAACAATGCTACCGCTGCACGACCACAGATAAATGCAATGGCTTGAATGATGTGACAACAACATACTCAGCATTAAAAATGAAAATGTCAAATTATTAAAAATACTCAGTAAATGCAATACTGAGTATTTTTAATAATTTGACATTTTCATTTTTAATACTGAGTATATTGTTGTCCCATCATTCAAGCCAGGTGGATTAGTTGCTTTAAATAGTAATTGCCATTTTAATTCTCTACATTCGATAAGGTTACTCAAATCTCCACCTCTGGACTCCCTGTGTGTTTCTTCTAGTATTCCATATTTATACATACAATGGACTGTGCAAACCACCTTATGTCTGTATAAAGCATTTTTTTGTGTTCTCCTTGCCAATGTCATAAAGATGTTCTTGTATTCTTTTCTAGAATATTTGCTCAGTTCTGCCTATATAAAAACTGTGGCATCCTGAGCAGATTGCCAGGTATACTAAACCTACTGTGGCACAATTACCATTGGCAAACCTGATTTTGCCATCATACCCATTGTTAGGAGAAATTTCTTTCCACATGGTAATGTGGGGGCATGATTTACAAAACCCACATGGAGTACTGCCTTTTCTATGCCCAGATCCATTAGTATGGCTAACTTAACTCTCAAAAATGTGTTTTAGATTGTGTGCTGTCATGTACACAAATATTGGTTCAAAACTCAAAATGCCCATCATGTGGTGGTAGAACTAATAATGTACCTGTTCCTACTGAAAATGTTTTAGCACAGGGGGCTACTTTGTTAAATTCTACAATCAGCGCCCTTTTGTAATCATGGTTCTTACCTCCAATGGAGTGTTTCTCAGCTATCATGTTTTTCTTTCCTATATGTAAATCTAGTCCTAATAGGGGGTTGTGTTTATTTTCACAGTCATGTAATATTTCCATACTAATAATAATAGTGTTTACAAAATCTGCTGGGTAGCCCCTCTGAGTGAACATGTTCTTTAAAACAGTGAATTTTTCTTTCAAGGTATTGTCTTTTTACTAAACTCATTTTGTAACTCATAGTGTGGTAGCTATTATAGTGCAAATATCAGTTGTTGAAAGTTGACTTTCTATAAATCCTAAATATGAACTCATCTGTTCAAGATAAAATTAAAGTGTCAACATAGTTAATTCTTCGATTATAAAAATTTCAAGTGAATTTTAGAAAGGAAGCAGATGTGTTAAGCTGGTTTACAAATTCTGTTCCAAGGGACCCTCCCACAAAATAAAATTATCATCCAGGTATTGTAAATATGTTTTGCAAAATTTAAAGAATTCTGATTTAAACACATATACCATCTCTCATGAAAGTAATACAAAGCTGGTATATGAAGCAGGTTAGACTGCTGCCATGGTGACTCCCTTGCTTTGTTTAAGAAACTCGCCCTCAAAGTGATTAAAGTTGTTTTCCAACAAAATAAACATCAGTTCTTTTAACTAATTCTACCTCAGTGTTCATCAATAAAGAGCATACTATTAGACTGTTATGAAATAGTTCAATGCCCTTGGTGTTGGGTATGCAGGTGAAAAGGTCTATGACATCTATGGTGAGAAATTGTACATTCTTGGACTGAAGTGTGGGAGTAAGTTTACTAAGAAAGTCCCATAAATCTTTCAATAAGAGAGATCTTTTCTTAATCCACGGTTTCAATTTTTTGTCAGTGTAGGCTGCTAAAAGGTGAGATTTTGAGCTATGTGCTGCCACTATGGGTCTGCACTTTTTCTTTGTGAATCTTGGTTATATCAAAGAAGATGGGTATACTGAGCTTTTTATTATTTAGATATGTGAATACATTCGAGTCAGTTCTGCCTTCTAATAATAGTTCTTCCAGAAGTAAACCAGTTTTGCAATAGGCAAAATTAATTTCATTGGCTATAGTAAGCTGATTGGCTGAGCAGGTGTGGGTCTGGCTCTGCAGGAAGTTGAGTACTACAGGTGCACAATTCGGCTTGCTACAGTGGAAGCCAATGTCCCTTTTATTTATTTATTTTTAATTTTCACTTGAATTGCTTAGGGGGTGGGGCAATACACCAGGAACCAGTACTGGGATATAGATGAGCCATTTATGGCTCTGGGAAGGAGGTAACTGCACAGACAGTCAGGAAGGATTCACTTCATACCACCGGAGTTGAGCTGGCTTTGCTCGCAGGCATGTACCTTTACCTACTGCATGTTGTACATTCTCATTAATGTAAGTGTTGCATCAGTCTGTTACTTAGTACTTGTTAGGCACTGTATCTAGTTTCCGAGGGACATTTTTGATTTCCTGACTGTATCCCTGTTAAGAAGCAGGGTTTCACCTATTTGGCATTAGCAATTATGACTGTGTTGTTACTTGTATTATAGCGAACTGCGTGTTCATTCTAGATACTCAGCAGGAATAGCAGAATATAGTCTCTGTTGTGTTTTGAGCCTTAACATCTCTGTTTTTAAACTGAACCCACTGGGTTAAACTGTGTACATTGTTCACCTTATTTAAGTACAGAAGGTAGTAGATAACGCACTGTGACTTGTTGTCTATTGAAATGCACTGTAGTTTGTAAACCCTCTAGCTATGGTACACCCACATTGTTAGATAATCATGTGTATCTCTATGCAATGTGTACAGTTTTAGAATCATTCACTGCTTGTTATATTTATAACCTCCTATCTTCTGTTATGCGTGCTTTAGTTACTCTCCAGCTATCCTCTCTGCCCTGGTCTCTATCATTGCTGCGTCTCTTCTCACAGTCGCCCTCCTACCCTTTTCTCTAGACTCTTGCACTCTCTTCGTTTACCAACATGGGCTGTCTCCTTTTATATCTTAATATAACTTGACTCTCTTTGTTTTACCAACATAGGCTGCCTCCCTTTTATATTTTAATATAAACAATTAACTGCTGTAATTCCAGCATTGTAGTCAAACAATAACCTATTTATTTCAATTCTCTATTGCAGCTTGCTATCTGTGTCTGTGTGCGTGTTATCCTCTCCTAGTACTGCTACCTGCCTCACAGACTACCCTGCCCTTGAAGTAACAACAAGTTTTGGAGCACAATACTGTCCTGTAACACAAGACAGTACCTCCACCAAGGTTTACTGAATGTATGTAGTTCACTTGGTGCTACTTTCTCTTTGAAAAGTTATTTCTGTGATACATTGTTCCAGGAAAAGGCTCGGCCTCATGTCTGCCAGCAGCTTGCTACTGTCTAAAGTCCCTCATTAACCCCCGCTTTGTCTTCACTCACTCGCCTGATATTAATTTATTTATTTCTCCTTGGATTATACCTTGATGCCACTTCTTATTATCGGCCACTAGGTGGCATTGGTATTCCCTTCTAATTCCCTTACTGTGAATTACAGAAACCCTATGTTAATTCTAATTCCCATACTGTGATTAATGAAAATGCTGTGATATTTCTGCTTTCCAGAAGAGTTTCAGCATCCAGTGTTTATTCTCTGCATTCCTACTTAAAGTAAACCAATACTCCCTAACTGAAGACCTGCCCGGTCTTCCTAGCTTAAAGTTAGTTTAACTGTAAAGATGCATCTTAACCTGTCTAGCACGTCCCAACTCTAAACGAAAATGTAATTTACCCTGCTCAAACTCTGATAGTGTTAAGGACATCCCAAAGTTAGGTTATCTTCTGTAATTACAGTACTTACGGAGTGACAAAGCTTCACTGTTTAGATTTTTAACACAAATTCCCTCCTCTCAGAGATAACTTTCCAGCCCCTGGGCTCTTTCCCACAAAACTGACTGACTGTTTTCTCAGCTTCCTTCTCCTTAGCTCTACCTGCTCCATTTGCCCTGCGGGCTCACTCTGCTCCCCTACCCTACCCCATTTCTCACCCACCCCAGCACATCTAGACTTATACCCACCTAACCACTCCTACTTTCTCTCTACCTATTAAACTCCACCCATCACGGCACAATCAACTTCCTTCTCCCTCCCCCAAATCACCATTTATCACCCATCCCTTCCTTTTTTTTAACAATCCAGTTCCTACTCATATACCTTTCTCAACACCATGCCTACAAAACATACCTCCTTCTCATTTCAACTGTTACTCCTTCTGAACCTCACTTACATACACTACCTTACCCAGCCCGGCACCATAACTCACTTACCACTCCTTCATATAACCACCTCACTCCACACAACACACTTACGCTCATTTATCTCAATATCCCCTAGCCTATATCCCATTAACAACCATCTATTTTTTCATCACAAACTAATCACTCCATATAGAATGTCTTGCCCCCCTCTAACCTCCAAATCCTTTTCAAAACTAATCATACACAACATAGAAACAAAGCAATCCAAACACCTCTTCAGCTTAATTCAACATCTAACAACCATACTTCTGTCTGGAGATATACACCCTAACCCCAGCCCAAACACCCCTTCCTCTACATCTAAATCCATCCTACTAGCTTCTCTAAATGCCCAAGCATAGCTAACAAAATTCCCAACCTGCATGCCTGGCTTCTCCATAAAAAACTTGACATCTTAGCTATCTCTGAAACCTGGTTAAAACCTCATATAAAATATACTGAAATACTACCACCTAACTACTCCATCATCAAAAATTACAGGGCCCACAAAAAGGGTGGTGGAGTAGCTCTACTCTATTCATCCTCCCTATCCATTACTCCCTATAATACACCCATTCCCCACTTCACCAGTGCTGAACTAATACTAGCTCTATTTCGGTTGAATAAACACAAACATATATGCATAGCCTCCCTTTACATTCCCCCTGGAGACAATACCTCAGTACTTAAAGATATCCTCTCTTGACTTTCTACCAATATCAGTAATGAAACTATTATCATGGGAGACACAAACATTAATTGGTGCTTCATTAAGTCCCCTACACACCCCCTAAATATCAACCTATATAATCACTCTCAACTCATCAACTCCTCTACCAGGCCCTCTAAAGACTTCTCCAGTGGTAGCACTCTAGACTGGATCTTAGTCTCTCACCCTCACCACTACCCTGACAGTGGAACTCTTCCAGATTCCCTCAGTGACCACTTTCCCATCTTTGCCAGGCGTCTTCCTTCTCCCTTACAAGTAATTCATAATTACATCACCACTCGCTACCTAAAGAACCTCAACCCAAAAGCCTTCTCTGACTCCCTAAAATATCTTAACTGGAACCCGCTAAAATCTCTACCCCTGGCTAATGCTGTTGCACACATTAATACAACTTTCCCAAAACTGCTAAATAGTTATGCCCCCATAAAAACCAAAAGAATAAGAAACAAAATCGCCCCCTGGCTAACAAAAAACACACTAACTACCATGCACCTTAGAGACAAAGCCTGGGCACGTTACCTAAGAAACAAAACTCCCACCTCCCTTAATGAGTTCAAACACTTCGCAAAGAGTCAAAAAGCTTTTCACAGCAGACCATCGGAATTACTTCTCCTTACTTTAAAACAACCACAAAACCAATCCACAAAAATTCTGGAAAGGCATAAATACCCTCCTAAAAGTTGGCACAACTGAAAATCCAAGCCCTGACCCACATACACTAGATATAGATCTGGCCACTCAATTCAACTCTTTTTTCATAGACTCTATTTCCAAACTGACCTCATCTTTCTCAAACAACACTTCACCCCCTACTGCTGCATCTCCTCTCTTGTCACCCCCTCACCTCCAGTCTCTCATCCCCCATCCTCTCAACCCCCACCTTTCTCCATAAAACCCATTCCTACTTCTACCATAAAAAACTCCTGCAAAAGCTAAAACCATGCACCAATGCCCCTGATAACATTCCCTCATCTTTCCTCAGCTTAGCCGCCGATGCCATTGCCTTCCCTATCAGCATCCTAATCAATCTCTCTATCCAAGAAGGTCTTGTACCCCAACTCTGGAAAAAGGCTTTCATCATTCCCCTGCACAAAGGAGGCAATAATAACAATATTACTAACTTCCGTCCCATCGCCATGCTCTCTTCCCTCTTGAAACTCCTAGAAAAATGTATCCATCTTCAACTCCTTCCCTATCTTTTAGACAACAACTTATTAACTCCCACTCAACACGGATTCAGACCCAGTCACAGCACTATCACTGCCCTCCTATCTTTCCTGGAAACTGTGAATAAAGCCAGGGATTCTGGTTTTACTGTATCTACCCTCTTACTTGACTTTTCTAAGGCCTTTGACACTATCTCTCACAACCTTCTCCTTACTAAACTATCCAACCTAAACCTATCCCTTTCCTCTCTTAAGTGGTTCACCAGCTACCTCTCTAACAGGCAGCAAGCTGTTAAGTGGAAAAAAGCCATCTCCTCTTTCCTTAACACCCCCACTGGTGTCCCCCAGGGTTCCATATTGGGTCCCCTCCTCTTCAATATATTCATTAATGATTTCTACCGCTCAATCCCTTACGCTAACCTTATTCAATATGCAGATGATTCAACATTTATCTGTGCTGCTACATCCATCCCCACTCTCTTAAAGCTGACTCAAGATGCCTTCTCTACCACAGAACAGTAGATGAAAGACAATCATTTAGCACTCAATGTGTCAAAAAAACAAACTTATGGTATTTGCCCTCTCTAAAACCAACACCATTGACAGAAACCTATTCTCCATTACCAGCCATAACACATCTCTTGAACTGGTATCTGAAACCAAACTACTAGGAGTCCAAATCAATGACCAGCTTAAATTTAATTCCCATCTGCAACTAAACATAAAGAAAACCCACCAAAAACTTGGCATGCTCTACCGATACAATTGATGCCTCACTACTTCTACTAAGCTCACTCTCTCAACTACATTTCTCATCCCTTCCCTCCATTATGGTGCCCCTCTCCTAACAAACCTACAATCATCTCACAAGACAAAACTGCCCTCTTGTTATAATAAAACTGCAAAATTTGCCTCTAGCCAAAAATCATCAACCCATCACTGCACATCTCTCCACAAATTAAACTGGCAAGAGCTTCCTAACTATCTCGCCCATACTCAGCTTACTCATGCTCACAAACTCAATGTTTAACCCCTCCCTCTCTCCTTCCCTTTCCTCTACCTTTAAAATGCACCACCCAGAAAGACTACTAAGATCTAGCAACCAAAACCTAATAGAACAGTACAAACCCCTTCACTCCCCAGGAAAAAAACACATGTCCTTTGCCCTGGCATGCCTATGGAACTCCCTCCCTCCATCCGTACCACCACTAACCTCCCTTCCTTTAAAAAATCACTTCACTCACATCTAACATCTACATGGAAATGCTCCTGCTCCCACCCCTCACAGCCTATTCTCCACTTCCTACTGGCAACTATCTCATTTATTCCAGACACCAACTTCATACTTACACCTAGCAAGTATTAAGCCAATTGTAAATAACTTCTTATCATTCTAAAATTGTACTTTTCCATTTCACAAAATTTTATATTTACTAAAGAAATGTCTTGTTTGTTTTCTGCTAAATGTAACCTATTAACTTTGTTGTAACTGCTGTAATTTTCATTTTGCCTTATAACCACCAAACGTTTAATTTGTAAACTGCTGATTATCTTTGTGTTGGAGCTTTTCTCCCCAGGACTCCATTGAAAATGGGTTCTTATTGGCCCAATGGACTATCCTGGTTAAACAACTGCAAATAAATAAATAAATAAAAGTGGTTGTACATAGGACTCTTAGTGATATTGGGCATGAAGCAGGCAGTACACATAGTGTGAAGACAGATATAAGTACAGATAAGGTGATATTGGTATCCAAGGAATGAACTCATTGCACCTTTTCTGCATTCTTCCCTTTAACATCTATAGTACCTTATGGGAATATGATAATTTTTGTGGCTGAATTTCTTAATGAAGTGACTTGCAGATTAATAATAGCATATGATAATACACCAAAATAATAAATCACATTTATTAAATTACAAACTCTATAGTCCATACACAATGTGATATAAATTAAATAAAAAAAATAGTTAAGTGCTTTTATCTCACTAAATGCCTGAATGGATGAAGACTTAGACTACTAGTTTATTGCTGCTTATTATTTGTTTTTTATCTCACTGTGTTGGGGATATTGAGTTTGCAGTTATTAAATTAGCCTTGTTTACTATTTTGGTGTCTCATCTTCATTGGGCATTCAGCTATTTTTCCATCTTTTATGTTTTTTGTTTCAAAATGGAATTTTTAAGGGAAGCTTGTGTCATTTGGTTGAGGAAGATTGTGAGCATGTGTTTGTTTCTGTTGAGATCTTATAAAAAAAAAAAAAAAAAACAGAATGGATTATCTCTGTGAGTATTGTATACTGTTATCAAAGCCAAAATCATCCCTGAAGATCTTGAGTATCTGTTCCTGTTGGCATCTTAAAAAAAAAAGCAAATATGCCATCTTTGTGGACATTGTGTACTTTTTCAATTTACCACAGATATACCTAGTGCCCTTTAAGCTTTTATAAAAATATCTACTAGAGGGGAAAAACATTTTGATTAGGAATATCTACGCCTGATGACGTTTAAAAATGGATTTTCTCTTTGGGCATTGCGTACGGCTTCCACTCCCACAGAATTTATCTCAGGAGTTTCTGCTCCTCTTGACATCATACAAAAAAGAGTGAATGGATGATTTCTGTGGGCACTGTACACTGCATGATCAGAGATACATCTGGAGTCCTTTACATATTAATAAAAGTACTCACAACACAATAACCGCTTAAAGATCAGGAACATCTTTTCCTGTTGTTACCTTAATTAAGCATTGTGCTTACCTTACAAAATAATAGGTCACATATTTGCTAGCCGTGACTTTTTACTATGTGAGAGGAAAGGTTCTTTTTATGCTTCACAATACTGCAATTTACACTCTTACCTTAATTTTGGTGACTGTGCTTGCAGTTAATCCTGTAATACTGAATAGTATACAGTGGGAAGTCACAGAAGGAATGATTACCTCAAGTTTGAAATTGTTTAGTTAATTATTAATTTTTTTTACTTAATTATGTATTTCTAATCAACATTGCTTCTCTCCTGGAATATGCATGCACCTCCTCAGGGAGGCACACCTCACTATATGAGAACCTCTGCTTTACTCAATTATGTCATTTAGATAATGTGAAAAGTTTGTGTTTGTGGTGGGAGCAGGGGTGCCAGACATCCCTATTTGAGTGGGACTGTCCTGAGATCTGCAGCCCAATCCTGAGTCCTGCACTGCCTGTTAAAATCCTGGTGAAACAGGCTCCATTTTGTGATTTTTGATTGGCTTGTATATCGGCATACAAGTCAATCAAAAATTGCAAAGTGGAGCCACTTCTGTTCAGTGTGAAACAGAGAACTGTTCACTTAGAGTTAAAGACTTTTTTTTTGTCCCTACCTGTCCATTTACAAATCTAGCAACCCTGGGTGGGGGTGGCATTCATTGTCTCCTGCAAACTGCTCTAAGAACTCTAGACTCAAAAGTTTCATATTTTGGACAATGACTAGTCACATATACACTGGATATTTCAAAGTTTACACAACAGGAAGGTTGTCAGGTATTTATTGAACCCATCAGCCCTAGCTCCCGGCCTTTATTTTGGGATAATATTTTCCAAATGGTAAGATTAGCATCAGTTGAGAGGCAAAAGCCAGTTTCAGAGGAGAGCAAAGTAGGCCACTAAACATAGTTTAATGAAAAAGTTATCTACTCTGCATTCTTTCTGACTTGGACCAAACTAAATATAGAAATGTTATAGTTAATGATATGTAGATTTGTTGCAAAGTGATATTTAAAACAACAATATATAAGCCAAAGTTTGATTATTTCAAGTCTGAGAGACCATGCATTTTGTGATGATGGTGGCTTGGACAGGTCTGTCTAATTCTGTACAGGAGAGTGCATGCTGTATCTGTGTGGAAAAGCAGAGTAGCCTGAAGGGCTAGTCTGTAAATGGGGGAGGAGGTGCATTGTGACGCAGGCTAAGAACCCATGTTTTAGAGGGTGCAGCACAGAGGTTCAGGACAAAATATTCTACCTCCAAGAGGAGTAATTGATTAATCTTGTTGGCATAATAATAAATTGATTCAGAACAAACAGGATAACTGATGGGCTGAGAATATGTCAAAGATTCCATGTCAGTCTATTTCTAAACCACAGAGTGTCACATGTTCAGGTTTAACTTGACATTTATAGAACTATGTATGTCTGTGAGACTCAGTTTTTCAAGTGGGAAGTAAATATATATAGTTAGTCACATGATCAGATAGTTTATTGGCATGCTTAACAAACTATACATTTTGCAGTACTAAATCAGTCAAAATGTAACAGTACTGTAAATGAAATCTGTCCAGCCTAAGGGATATTTCAAACACAGCGGTCAATGTTATTTACTTTGTCTATGTATTTTCTAACACCCACCTTCCTGCTATGCCTCTTTCGTAATCCCCCTTCACCGACATTTATTGTTATAAAACATATCTACCTGTACTATGAGTACCAGTTTGCAAAGGCTTCTGTACTGCATTTCACCTAAAACTTAAAACTAACATTTATATTCACCTCTAACAATACATAGTTATGAATAAGTATTAGTCTAATGGATATTATTTTTCACTGTAATCTTTTGAATCTTAATGTTTTATATACTGTAGTACTAATATCTGGTAATTCACACTAATTTAATACGAGAACATTTATCGCTCAAATGATTGTAACATATCTCTAATGTGTGCATGTCTTATGTTTTCACTGTAAAAAATTGTATTACAGACCTCCACTGAAAAGGAGTTCTTGCCCAGTCAGATTTACTTGTTAAACAAATGCTAATAACTAACTAACTAAATGTGTATCTCAGCATACACAATACAGACCAAACCTGAACAGATATGCTACAACACATTTGGTGTCCTGAAAGGCAGAAGGCAGACAGAGAGACCAATAACAGGAAATGAGTCTATACTGCTCTGGATTCATGATCAGTATATTCTAAAGTTGTTTGGGGATTTGCATTGTCAAAAAGTCACAAAAAAAACAAAGCTCCAACATTCTTTGACATTATTTAAAAAAGATGTGCCATTTCCTTTTAAGTAATATTATTGTATGATAACAATATGTTTGGCTGTGGGTGACACATTTTCCCACATCCTGCTTTTTTGTACTATATTTTACCTTCATGACAAAATCACACTATGGTAAACCCAGTTTTGTCCACTTCCAAATCTGACATGTTGCTAAAATCTGTCACACGGTTCTTATATGCAAAACCAAGCATGTGACTCACCAGCAGTGCAATACAAGAATGGTTCATTCAACAATCCTTACTGCAGCAATGTATTACGAATAGCTACAGAAGCAATATGCAGCAGCAGGAAGAGAAACTCCAACACAAAAAGTAATATAGCAAGTATCGTAAAGGAAGAGAAAGGGAGATGTGCAATAATGAGCAGGGAAAGCAAGCCTGACGAGGTAAACTATGCGAGAAAACATTAAGACATTAAGGACAGCATAGAAATGGAACATTTAAGAGGAGAAAAGTGGATACAGAAAATGGGGTACAAAAGGACAGTGAGAAAAGGCTTAAAGAGACAGACTACTACTATGTCCTTGCCAGGGAATAGTTAAGTGTCTGGGACAAGAAGGGTACTTACCACTTGAGAGGGTAAGATCAAGTAAAAAAAAAAAAAAAAAAAGACTGGTTTTGTAGAGTGAAGCTTACATTCATCGGCAAGTACACTGAAACTGAGGACAGCATCAAGTAAAGTCAGTTAGGCTACAGTTCTCCAGTAAACCATCACTTATGTATGAGTGTTTGGTTGTGTCTTTCGGCTTTTCC
This sequence comes from Protopterus annectens, assembly GCF_019279795.1. Classification (NCBI taxonomy): domain Eukaryota; kingdom Metazoa; phylum Chordata; order Ceratodontiformes; family Protopteridae; genus Protopterus; species Protopterus annectens. The sequence continues at coordinate 1,977,584,866 of NC_056725.1, read as the reverse complement.
CGGTTAGGGGTCGCCACAGCGGAACTCCGGTCCGCTAATGATTGGCTTGGCAGTAGATTTTTATGTATTGGCTTGCCGGGCCTAACACACAACCTTCAACGAAGGAACGCCCATTCACGCATGTCCCTACACAGAAGAAGCTCTAACTGAGAATCAAACGGGCAACTTCTAACTGTGAGGCGACAACGCTACTGCAGCACCACCACCATATCTACCTAGGTAATAGCACCTTATCACTTCCAGGCCAATGTGCATAAGGCAGATTGAGCAGGATAATGCAGACTCTCACACTAGATCATAGGAAAGGAGACTGGAGAGTGGAGAGGGAGATGCAAGTTTGTTACAGTTATTGCTTTGTTTAAGAAGGAAAAAGGTGTCATGTGGCTGTGTTGCTTTGAGTTTTAGCAATGTAATTAAGCATTGCAAAATCGGGGCTGTGTTTGAGAGTGAGGGGGTGCCTTGGGCAATTAACACAGCAGTTTTATCCTCAGCCAGGAGTGGAGTTCACAAGAAATAAAGCATTATTGTCAATCTTAGGGGATACATGTTCCTTACCAATCAGAGTTACTGGAAACACTAGGGTCAGTTTGAGAGTAGACCTGGGAACAGTGATCATGCATGTGCAAAGCTCATCAGGGCATATACTGCTTCTGCAAAACTGTATAGACTCTAAAGACTCTATAGACTATGTCTTAGGTGGCTAGAGGGAATACATAGCTTAGACTGCCACTGTGCCTGCAATGATAACCTTAAATGTATTCATTGCATTATCAGGCAGTGATATGCAGAGAGGACTGTAGTGAATTCAGATTACATTCCACAACGTGTTAAGGGACATTTGAAATTATCTTGAATCCAAAGTATTTGCGTTTGTCTTTGCATTGTCTTTATTATATTTTACAACAGTATTTCTTGGGTGCATTGCTAATGGGCTTAAAATGTCACAGGCATCAATAAAAGAGAGTAGTTTAGTTAATCTTATCAACTGGGAGATAATTAAATGGCTGTATTTTTCTCATCCTGAAGCTGCAACACCAGTTTGAAATCTCTAGTGCTTTGTCTACATTTCATATTATGCTAACGACCTTACCAGTTAATGAACTAACAGAGGCAATGTAGTGTGAAATGATTTAGTATTTTTTTTTTATTTGAGAGTATATGTATTTCAAAATAAAGATAAAGCCTCATATAGCCTATAGAATCATACCAATTTATACAATCTAGGAGTAAAATAAGGGTAGTACAACAAACGGAAGAAAGTCAGTATAACATTATCTGCCATTTAAACGTAACTGAAAGGACAGTGATCATTAGGAGGAATAAACGAGGCAGGATGATGCAGCAGGTGCATTTCATCACAGCAGTAGAGGTGATCTTATCAAAGATTATTTTTTTCTTTGTTATCAGCTCCTGTACACTGCATTTATATCAGGCAATGATATATTGAACTGCACAGCTGCTCTTTTCTGCACTGTGGTCATTATTACTGCCAAGTATAGATTGTCGGCCTCTGAATGTGTGATGGATATGGTACAGATTCTGTCTTCTTACCCATATGCTTGGTGTGCATGGTGTCATAGTCCCTAAGATATAACAGTGATTTTTGTCACTATTGTTGCTTTCCCCCTCACTCTCTATATTATGTGAATAATTAGTAAATTTATGTCAACGTTGCTTGCTTTTGTAACATAGTGCTATTTGGCCAGTTTTGAAGCTCAAAAACTATTTAGCTATAAAACTTCTTTTTGACCTGATTTTATTCTACAGTAGTGGTGTATCATATTTGTTTACCTGTAACTGTGTTGCATTTTTATTACTATTTAATGAATGGTATATAATGCATTGGACGGCACAGTGGTGTATTGTTAGGATTGTCACCTCAAGGTTCTCCGGCTCAATTCTTGGCTGGGATGGCTTCTGTGTAGAGTCTGCACATCCTCCCTGCATTCATGTGGGTTCCCTCTGGGTGTTCCAGTTTCCTCCTACATTCCAAAGACATGCAGTAGGTGACCAAATCCAAAAATAAAACAAAGACGAACTGTTAAAAAACAACAAACAGAAGAAGCAAGGCACACCGAGTCACTGTAATGTTACCGCTTTTGTTAAGTTTATTAACTCAACTTCATCAGACGGTCAAATCAATACAAAATAAATATTTAAATACCCTTCCCTAGTCACATGACCCAAACAATTATCACATCACTTCATTAAAAATGTATGAAATATGTAGCACAAAAAACAAAACATACATTAAAATAAATAAATACAAACTTTAACAAAATCCAAGGACTTCATTTACCTATTAAGATTTTCAATTTTAAAATACAAGAAATGGACCATATGTCATTCAGATCTGGTCTGACATAAACTCTCGTCAGGATTTGCCAACACAATTCCAATTGTTCTAGCAATAGAGACATAGGGCCCCCTCTAACATCCACTTCTCTATTGTCAATGACTCAAAACAAGAATGAATGGTAAATGAAGTCCTTGGATTTTGTTAAAGTTTGTATTTATTTATTTTAATGTATGTTTTGTATTTTGTGCCACATTTTTAATGCATTTTTAATGAAGTGATGTGATTGTTTTGGTGATGTGACTAGGGAAGGGTATTTAAATGTTTATTTTAGATTGATTTGACTGTCTGATGAAGTTGAGTTAATAAACTTAACGAAAGTGCTAACATTACAGTGACTCGGTGTGCCTTGCTTCTTCTGTTTGTTGTTTTTTAATATGCAGTAGGTGGACTTGACACTCTAAATTGGTCCTAGGTGTGAGTATGTGGATGTGTGTGGTGCACCCTCCAAAGAGGGTTGAGCCTTGAGCTAGCAACCTGAGCCCATAAAACTTGTAACTGCTACAGAAACGATGAGCGCTGTAAGTTGCTCGTTGCCCAATGTACCACATGGTGCGTAAATGGGAGAGAGATATAATGTATTTGTTTTTTATGTGTTTTTAATAAAAAAATAAATAACTAAGTGATTCTTGCAAATGTGTAGATTTCTCCTGGTGCTAATCTGTATTATTTTTAGGCCAAATCCACTACATGAGGTAGTGGGATAAAGCTCTGAGTATGATGCAGGTGACAAAAAGTTCGACTAGTTATCTGGGCATTTGCTGGTGGTTAAGGTAGAAGTGAGCAGTCACACTCAGCTCATCTATTCTGTGAGGATGGAGGTGGCTCTGACCTGCCACTTGGGTGACACCTAGCTGGAGAATTAAGTGTTGTGTCCATGGGTTATCAGACTGTGAACATGTGCTGCCTGAGAGCATGTGCATAAGCTAAGAGACTATGAGGCGGCATGTTCCCTGTGTCTACCAGCATGGAAGCAGAGCTCACTGAACTGCCACAAGGAATTGGGAATGTTCAAAAAAGGGGAGGCATCCCTTGGACTACTAAGCTAGACCACTCCTTGCCATCTGTATCACCACTGGGTGATGAATGGTCTAATAAGGTATTCTGGGCATGAAAGAATAGGTCATAGAATTCTTGCCTATCCTACGAATGGCTGTCTTTCAGCTCCCTATGACAAAATGGAATGGACCAAGTGGGTGAAGATAGTGAAGCCACTGGCCAGGTGTGGTTAAGAACAACAAAATGATGTATGTGGACACAGCATTTCATTTTCAGATAAATAAAACAATTTGTTACATGCAGAATAATAGGTGATTTAACAATTAGCAGAGAATTATATTTTCAGGAAGGTGTATTACTAATTTTTTTTTAAACTTTGCTATAGTATATGTTATTATTTATAGTGTGTGGTGTTTTGTTTTTTCTATTTGTTATGCTTCAGTTTCATTATTTTTATTATTTCATAATTGTTTTACTTCTGTTCTTTCTCACTAGTGATTTTTCTGGCAGAATATGAAATATATATTTTTTCTTTCAGGTTTTTGCAAGCTTTCATTTAGCTGTTTTTTTTTACTTGGGTGCATTGCTTTGAAGTAAGATAGTTTTTCACATTATTTATATTGTCAGTTTCATGTATTTATATCTGTATGCATTCCTGTTCTTGCCTTTTGGAGTGTCCATACACTGCATTTCAGATGTTGTTGGAAACTTTCTCTTGCATTAGGAAATTAGTATAACAACATTTGACAGCTAACCACAACAGCATAACAAATATATAATTAGGTTGTTTTTGTTGCATAACAAGCTTCTGTCCTGCAATATGTACAGGATTATGATTCATTCACTAATTGTAATCAGTTTGCTACGTTTTGACATTTTTTATTGGATGATGATTGGGCCACTAAAGACAACTACTTTGTTATGTGTTCAGGTAATATCTCTTTCTGTCTGATCCACAGCCTGACCACCTAGCCTCCTCATAAACTCCCTATTGATCCAAGTGATGCTTGCTCTCCAGCTTCATTCCCCAGAGGGTAAGAGTTGGGAGATGGAAGGGGTACCATCATCTGTAGTGGGGAGAGGGAAATCTAGATTTAGGGCTAACGTCCTAGTTGCTGTTGTAACTGCTGTATTATGCATGCTTCAAGGGGCATGTGGGCTAATGTACAAAATGTTTCTAGTCTGTGAAGCATGCACTGCTACAGCAACAGTAGATCCTGGTCACCCTTCAGCCTACCACAACATTTTCTTCTTGAGGTGGCTAACCCACTGCTAGCCAATCCACTCCCACCCAGTCTACATAATTAGACCATTCTGCCTCTTCCCATGAACCTGGCCTATCTAGAGCAATAGTCTGAGCTATGATAGGTGAATGTCTTTAAATATATTTTGAGAACACATAAAGTAAAGTTATGATCAGTGATATGGTTGTAATTATTTTACTAAACACTGAGTTTCCTGTTAAAGTCATAGTCATAGATTCCTAGTAACATATTTACATTTGTTCTGGAGAGACTGCCATTTTGCTGGAGCAAGTTTAATGACTGACAAAAAGTGTAGTCATGCTTGATGACATTTCATCTCAGTAGTAGCTAAATATTGTATGCCACCTCTGAAGTAGTCTGGGGGTTTAGGATAGGGTCAGCAGTGATTCCAAGGTATTTTCTACATCACCTGCAATGCTCAACTTTAGAAACCATTATGATTGGTGTGCTGTTTACTTCCACGGCCACAACGTACCTATGATCCTGTACCTGACAATGTGTGCACATGCCAACTACATGGCCCTGTGGAATGTCATCCCACATAAAATGCTGTTGGACATTATATATGTTCTAGATGCTGGAATCATAACACCTGATTGGATGGTGCACAGACACATTGTAATAACCTGAGCATTGCATACCACCTGATAGTTGATGGCAGGGGTAGCTCAAGGCATCAGACTGCAGGACTGCAGCCCCCCCAGCTGTGTGAAGAAAACACAACTTGTACAAATTCACAATAAAACATTTAAAAAAAATTGGCTGACTTGCTGTAAAAATGAGTCCGACTGACTCGCAAAGTCCCGGAACTCGAACTGTACATGCTTGTTGCTCGGCGAGTTCCGTTTTTTTTTTTTCTCTGAAGGTGCAAAGCTGGATTGTCTCAGACTGCTGTAAAGGCAGTCCAGACTAGGGAGAGTTCTGCATCAGTGTGTGATGCCCAGGAGTCTGTGTGGTAACCGTACAGTAAAGTGGAAGAGGGGCGGACTGCCACGTCCGCAGTCACGTACGTGACGTGAATGAAAGGAGGACTACTGATTGATTGCTTCTCACTCTCTTTCTGAAAAGAGAGCGAGAAACAATCAGTATTAGCAGGCAGTGCAGGACAGGACAGTTACTTTTTGCTAGTGTTACTACCGGTACGTGGGTGCATTCTGAGTCTACATACTCATAGGATTGCAAACAGCTTTCTTAGTTTGGGCACTTGCTACCTGGAGGAAAAAGATTTCTGGAGTGGATTCCTGAGTCCTAGTAGCAGCTTAAAAAAAAAAAAAGCCTTTTCTCTAATTTGTTGTTCGTGATGGTTGGAAATGGACAGTCAGTCTCAGTTTCCTTAATCACTCATCATCAGTCATTTTTTTGAGGTAAGAGTGTGTAAACTGATTGAACTTGAAGTCAACATGCCTCTGTTAGTGCTCAACTCATGATTTTCCTTGCGAGAGGTCTGGGTGGCACTGTCGGTCAGAGGTACTTTTGTAACTAGATCATACGCACAGCTCTGTATTTAAATGAAATATATGTATCATCAAGCTTAATTAGTTAATTGTATTACTACTGTGCACTTTTAGCATACAGTTATATGCATGTGTGTTACTTTCTACTCCCTGACTGTGTTCTTAAAAGGACATTACTTCAGGAATTTGTTTTAACTAGTAATAAACTGGTGAGCCTTAAACAAACTTCATAAGTAGACCTATAATATCCATTGCAATTTGCTCAAATGCATTTTTACAATATGCATGGGCATCAAAGAGTTCTTAAACCTTGGGTTAGGCGCTGTCTTTTGGTATTCTGTTCAAGGTGCACAAGACTTTTCTATTTCCCTTTTATTATCAGACAGTAAAATCTGTGCAAAATCCTGGTCTTTGTCTTATCCATCCCAAGATGATCAACAGAAATGCAGCTATCTGTCTTCTTCATTACTAGTGTTTCTAAATGGCTTTTTTGCCAACTATATCACTCGCTATCTATTCTTTTTCTTTAGTCACTATTCAGAAAAGGTCATGCTATACTTCAATGTATGAGTATGAAGTAGGGCTCTGTCCAATGTTTCCCTTCTATTCTGGATGTATAAGCTCTAGCTCTACTTGTATTGTCTACCAGTTGGACCTTCTTAAATTTTACGTACATTATTTGTAGGTCATTCAGGTCTGTATTGCTTTCATCAGTGCCTGAGTGTGAAGAGGAATATGCTGCCTGTTTCCTTAAGATTTACCCTATGTCAAACTCCTTCCTTAAAAAGTAATAATTCATGGTAGTGATTATTGTGCCATTGATATTGGTAGTTTATATCCATTTCAACAGTTCTGTTACTTTTTCTGTTTATAGAGTGTTGCTTCTTTTTATGTCTAGATGACTGCTTTGGCATAGCAGGAAGAAGCTTATAGCTATGTTACAATTTCCTTGTCTCTCTTTCTTCGGTATCAGATTACTTTGTCTCTGTCTTATTTTCAATAACTATTTTTCTCATGCTGACTCTAACTATGGGCTCCTTCCTTTCAGTTTCTATACTGCCTTCATTTGTTGTCTTAAACCCTTCTCAACTACCAATTTTTGTTCTGAGCTTTCCTCAGTATTTTAGACTCTTTGTTAGGTTTATCTGACACTCACTCAGACAGAAATGTTAAATCCTTTTGAGGTTTCTAATTCCACACTATTTTATTTACTGAGTCTGTTTGCTGGGCAAAGAAAATGTTGCATGGCCTTCCCCAACAAATTTCCACAGTAGTTTGGCCAATTATCACATTGTATATTAAGCTAGGTACTAAAGCTTCTGGGTAGAGTGCATTGCCTGAAAGAATCTGCATTTCTACTTTGGTTACAAGGCCTTTCTTTTTAGTAACCATGCACATTACTTAAATTGTCTGTTTAGCAACATGTTTATGTTTAGATACATATCTAACTAATATAATCAGACTCTCTGAGTCTAATAAATCTTGCAGATCATTCCTTCTGCTAAAATTGTACTTTAAACATGTTATAAAAAATACAATGGCGAAAGTCAGGCTCAACATTGCTTTATAGAATTGGGCATATCCAAACCTCTCAACTGTCCCCGATTTTGGCTCAAAATGTTGCTCTTCCCCTAAAAATCCATCCGCAAGATGGCAGTTTTGGAAGAAAATGTGGAAGGTTTACAATTAATAAATAACTGTAATAATCGAGTTATATATTACTTTTATTTCAGAAATGCATGTAGATTCTTTTGTTTTTTTCAGCTGCTTAAGTTAGCAGTACTAATATTAAAATAGTGTCCCATCTTTGACAGGTTCCCAGCTGTATTGTGTTGCTATTTTATATTTTTGCATCACATTTTTGGTCCATTTTTTATAAAATTGTGTTTTTTTGGCAAATTAGTGGCAAATCATTAAAGACTGAAGTTAGAAAATAATGACAGACATTTGAGTTTCAGATTTCATACCCTTCAGAAAATTCATACTAATGCAAAACCTACTATTCTATTATCTTTCTAAGTTTATAAGAGCAATATTTAAAAATTGTCCTTATTTTTGGGCCTTTGTCCCACTTCTATGTATGGCTTTGTCCAGATTTCTTGCTCTGAGGTTGAGAGGTATGCCAAATGTGTCAGGGTCATCACAATCAGCCAGAGACATTTCAAATTGCGACATACTTGTTGCACCATACTCCCCCATATAGTGACTCTAGATGTGTCCAAGCGAAGGAAGGAGTAGTTATGCAGTGTAAATGTGCAGAGTATCCCCCATCCAAGGTAGACACAAGTACTACAGTGGCTTTTCATCTGTCCTTGATTTTGCAGAATGTTCTGGTTTCTGTCATATTTTTATACTGTTGATCTGTGCTTATTATTATGCAGAAAGTTCTGCCCCACACACAGCCTACAGTGAGAGAAGAGGAGGGTCCCACTCTAGAAAAAGTAAGAAGAGCATTAAGGAAAATTAGGTCAGGGAAAGCAGCAGACTCAGATGAGGTCATGGCAGATATAATCAAGATGTTGGGTGAGACAGGGGAAAATGACTCCTGAGGGTAATCATAGCAGTATGGATGGAAAGACATAGCCCAGATAACTGGGAAATAAGCATACTACTGCCAGTGCTCAAGAACAAAGGAGACATTCTCAACTGTGGGCAGTACAGAGGTCTCAAACTCCTATCACACTGCAGGAAAGTTCTGGAGAGGGTGACTGATAAATGACTATGCAGAGTAGCAGAAGATGAGAAATGAGCAGTTGGGATTCAGATGAAGATGCAGCACAACCAACTCAATGTTTGCAGTGAAGCAGATACCTGAGAAGAACCAGAAATGAGGAAGAGTCCAACTGGTTATTCCAACACTTGGAGAAAACATATGACATGGTATCAAGAAAGCTGCTTTGGGCAATCCTGGTATGGTTTGGAGTCTTAGAAATATTGGTAGAATTAATGCAAGCTATGTACAAGGACCCATTGACTCAAGTACGGAAAGTGTTCAGTCTTACAGAGGGGTTCCCAGTGGGAGTGGATGTGCATCAGGGTTAATCTCTGAGCCCACTGCTCTTCATACTGGTGATGGACTACATTAGCAAACAGGCTGGACGGGACATGGCAACAAAGTTGCTGTATGCAGACGATGTGGCATTACATGCAGACTCTGAGCAAGAACTTTGCCAGAAGGTATGGGAATGGAATGCAAAATTGAAGGCACATAAGATGAAACTGAGTACAGACAAGACAGTTGTAATAACAGCAAATGGGGGAAATCAGAAGAAGCTGAACATTGAGATAGAAGGGGAAAACAGTGGAACAGTTTAAAGGCTTCAAGTATCTATGAGGGTAGATGAGAAGTACAGAAGTCTGAATGAGGAGGTCAAAGCAAGACTCAGGGAGGCTGCAGCCATCTGACACAGAGTGTCATGGGTATTATATGACACAATAATGCCAAGGAAGCTGAAAAGTAAGATGTACATTCCGATGGTGTGACAAGTACTATGACATCTTTCAGAAACATGGGTATTAAAGGCAGAATAGTCGAAGACACTAAAGGTGATGTAGATGAAGTGTCTTAGATGAGTGGTAGGATGCACACTGTGGGACAGATGAAGAAACGAGGACATAAGAACAAAAGCCAAAGAGCTCCAATGACAGAAAACATCAAAGAGAACGGTTGCTCAAGCACATGCTCAGAAAAGCAAAAGACAATCTGGTTTAGAAGATTTATGACAGACAGGAAGAAGGTGAGAGGAAATTAGGGCATCCAGCAAAGAGGTGTATGGATTACATGAGAGAAAAACTGAAACAGTCAGGCATGAGTGCCAAAGAAGGTAGGAGAGTGTCATTGAATGGGGAGAGATGATAATAAGTGACACAATACCCCTATACCATTTAGAAAATGTGAAAAGGGGAGGTTGATGATGATGATGATGAGGATAACAGTCATCACATATTCAAATGATGGATTGAAGTATTATGCACCAATCTGGAAATGTATAACTTTTACATGAATAGCTGTAATGATATTTTTTCTAAATTCCAGGATTTCCTAGTGTACAAAACATTTACTAATTTTATGATGATAGAATAGTTATCAACATTATCAGAGCAACTGGTTTTAGTTACTGTTTTCAAAGCCAGTGCTCATGATGTCAGATATCTTCACCCTATGCATTTCAGACAGGTCCAACAGCATCTGACATGCTATCACCTTCGTAACCAGAACACTGTTAACCACTACCAAGTGGTTTGCTATATCATATAGAAGTTAATAGTAACACCCACCCCTATGGAATTAAGTAGGATGAGTAGGCTTCCTATCCAAGTGGACACAAAGGGTTTGTGTTGCATTAACCATCTTTTGTATTGTGAAATATCAGTTTCTAACAAAGACATGTTAGAATTTTGCAAACATTAGCTTTGTAAATCCAAGACTAGTTCTTTGATGTGATTCTGAACCATGTGACGAACCATATCATTGTTCTATAGACAGCAGAGAGATCACCACTATGCAGACATTCTGCAAAATAGCCCATTTCCTGAGGTCCTGGAGGCCATGGATTTTACCCATATTGCTGTCAAGGCCCCATTTGATCTACATGATATTTGGTATGTCATTTGGATAAGCTTCCACTCCATCAACCAGTGGTGGCTAGTGACTTCAAATCAAAGGGGGGCAGCAGGAGACAGCTGAATGGGTGGGGTCAATGAGAAGGGGTGTGGCCAACTAGAAAGGGGAGGAGTTATGCTCAAAACCACAAAAACTGTAACTTTAATTAAATACACTGCCCTAGGTGCCAAACCGTCATTATGAGAGTCCAATCAAGACAAAATGAAGTGTAGAAGGAAAAAAAAAGTTCCATGCATTGGCTGCATGACAGCTTACTTAATATCTAGATGGAAACAAACAGGTTGTAAGGCATGAAAAAATAAGTTACTTTTTAAATACATTACTGGAATGCCAGTCAAAATCAAGTATAAGAAAAACAACCAGCACTCACCTCAAACCACTTCTCCTTGCACTGCAGTTCTAATTATAATTTATATTCAGCTTTATTAAAATACCAAGTAACATGCTGAAAGTAGAAATCTCTGTGATACCCCCACTTGTAAAAATGTTTCTTATCCAAAAAGACCTGCTGCCTGACAACAACTATCTACTTGTTTCATGGGGAAAACACGATCAAAGTAAAAAATGAAAAGCAAACAAGAAACAAACTCAAGATACATTGCTTAAAGGATTACTGCACAGGTTATGGACCACACATGATAGATTGGCATTCTGTTTAGTTTACCAACCCTTCTGTTGGGTTTTCTTCATTCAGAAGCTGCTGGAAATACTCTTTCCATCTGCCTTTGATGTCCTGTGGACTGGTGAGGAGGTCATTGCTGGCATCCCTTATGAAGTATGCCTGACTATCTTCTTTATCTTTCTGTCTTTGCCTTGCAACCTGATAGAGTTTCTTTGTGTCATCCACCAAGTCACTTTCCAGAAATTGGTTGAGTGCCTCTGATGCCGTGTTCTTCGATATTACAAATCTTCTCTTAGCCTCTTTGTTAGCCAACCTGTATTCCTTCCTAGCCTTGTCTGTCAGTCTCCATCTTTTTTCCTGCATTCCTTCTTTCTTTTGATGACTTCCCAGACTTCTATATTCCACCACCAGCTTTTCTTATGCTCCTTATTTTCATACCTAGCTTGGCTGCATATCTGTTCTTTATCCATTACACATGTTGTTTTGAGGTGTTGCCATTCTCCTTCATCTCCACCTATTTCCTCTTCTTCTTCTTGAGGTGCCAGAGCCCTGAGTAATTCCTTGAACTGTTGTACTTTCTATCCAGCCAATTTTCAGGTCTTCCTCCTGGTTTCTGTTGACCTTAAAGTCTCCTCTGACTACTGTTTGCAGCTAACTGCAGCAACTAGTAGTTTATGCTGTGGGCCAACTCTTTCACTGGGGATGACTTTGCAATCACTGATTCTACTCCAGTGCCATCCTTACTAGGAGGAAGTCTACCTGGGTTCCATGTTGCCCACTTTTGTACTTGATCTTCTGACTTTATCTCTTTCTGAACCATGTGTTAGCTACCATCAAGCCTTTTGCCAGATATATATCTAGAATGGCTTCTCCTTCTTTATTCGTGTTACCTCATCAGTGTTGATCCAGTCTGTCCTCACCTCATGTTTTGCTTGTCTTGATATGGGAATTCAGGTCACCCATTATCAACATCAATTTCTTTTGTCCTGGTTTATCCAGTAGATCCTGCAACTGCTGTCTAAATATATTCTTTTTCTAACTATCCCAACCTTGCTGTGTGACATAGGCTGAGATATTTAATTCTGCTCTGTCATCACACTGGAGTCTGATTGCCATCAGTCTGTCACTTTATCTAATGTACATCCCTCACTGTCTTCTAAAGCCTCTCTCCCTCACTACAATTCACACATAAATTCTAGCGTGTTATCCTCCTGAGTAGTAGACTCTGAATCCCAATTGGTTTTGCTGCACTACCCTTCCACCTTGTCTTCTGGATACATAGGATGTCCAACCTTCTCCTTACCATTACGTCATCCACTTCCAAGCCTCATTCTTTCAGTGAACTTACATTGAAATTGACAATTCTATGTTTGTCAGGTTGATTTTTTGACATCCTGGTTTCTCCTCAACTGAGCTATCCCAGATAACCCACACTCAGTAACTGGACACTGGACAGCCAGTTGCTTATGTACCTGGGGCTGCTGGGCTTTATGGCAGGCACTCACTGGCCAATGGGCACATACATCCCTCTCTCAATTAGCCTGGGTTCCTGGTGTATGTCAGAGTAGGTGGGGTCCTCAGCCAGCTTATTTTAACTTGCAAATACCCATGCATATTTTAGTGAAATTTGTCCACACAACTAGATCACCTAGAGCCATACTTTACACCACTAATTGGCTAGCCCTGACACAGCTCTCATTAGCATGTTGAGATGCATTTGCATACCATTATACATACACTTGTATGCCATGAATGCAATATTATTTCCTTGGTAGTGGGGACATGATATTTGTGTCTTTGAATCACCCTCTCCCTGCATTTCACTCCTCACCACACCATTTTGTGTAATACGGTAATGCTGCATGCTTGTTGTTTCCGAATACCTCAATTTTTATAATACATGAAAAGTGCACATTAGCTACCCTGTTTTGTTTCTTTTGTTCTTCTGCCCTAGTCACACATCTTGTTCTGCTGCATTGTCTACCTAGACTGGATTGTATAACAACATTGTGAGGAAAACAAGCATGTGACAGGCCTGTCCTAACCAGCAAAATAAGGAAACATTCCACTAGAAATGATTTTCACTCTTATTTATAATGACACATCCATTTCAAATGTTTAAATGTACAACTGATCAGCTGTTCACACACAGGCACACACATGTGTGCATACATACATATATATATATATAAATATATATATATATATATATATATATATATATATATATATATATATATATATATATATATATATGTATGTATAACAAAACCTTGTAAAGCCACTCCGACTCTTATGGAAGTAAGAATGCAGAAAAACCATAGTAACAGTTGCTTAAATACATTTAGAAGCAATACCCCACACACTGAAACTCTTTCTTTTTAGCACTTTTTTCTTTTATTTCATTTATAAAACACACCAGAACTTCATCAGAAAAACTTCAGTATTTAACTTCCCATATTTAAATAAACTTGCCAATAATGCCGCCATTAAATTCAACCAATCACATTCATTCTAGTTAAATTCATCACTTAGCAAAACTAAAACATTCATAATAATCTCAATCTTAGTAAACATTTAAAATTAACGGCTTCAGTTAAACCAGGGACTCTATCTGCTCTTTAAAGAACTTGCCATTCTAATTCCCTGGTTTGAAGTAAATTGTTAAAACCTGTTGCAAAATTCCTTTCTTCAACTTTCTCAAGAACAAAAAAAAATAATTTTCTAAAATGAGCACATTCAATTTTGTGTTTAGCTAAAGCATTCAATGTGTCCCTATGTCTTATAGCCTTGATTTGTTCTCTTATTATAATTCTCAGCTGTCGCATACTTTTTCCAGCATAATAACAGAAACATAATACAAAGGGCTAAATATACTATCCCAGAATTAAGGCAATTGTGTCTGTTTTTATGTATAACTGTTAAATTAATGTAGGGAAATGTGACCATACTTGTATTAATCAGAAAGCTACACTATCTACAATTTCCTCAACCAAAAGTCCCAACCATTCTACCAAAACTCTTTTGTTCTTGTAAATTAAATTCCAACAATTTCTTAGGGTTGTAGGACTTTTTAAAAATAAACTTTGGACCTTCCCCAAATATCTGCGAAAATTGCCTATTTCCCAAGACTATTTTCCAGTTACCTTTCATTGCACTCATAATGTCTTGCCCATCTATGCTCACTGGAATTGGGAAAGCAGGACAATTTTTCTTTTCACCTGTAGAACTACCTTTTGTTTCATCTTTAAAACCATTACTTCATTTCTGTTAGTAACTAAAGGTACAAAGTCTGTCCACCGTTTTGTCTTTATTTCTTCTTTCATCTTCTGTAATTCATAAAATGGGTAATCCCTATCCAAGAATAATTGTCTAATAAAATCTACTTCTTTTGCAAAAACACTCTTCACTTGTGATTCAACTGATGCAAATCAACTGTCAAAATATTTAACTGCATAAACTTCAGATGAAAACTTAAATAATGTAAATAATTATTTGTAAAAGTTTCCTTTCTATAAACTGTTTTTGAGCAAGTTGAAGAAAGGAATTACGTAACAGATTTTAACACTTTATTTGAAACCAGGGAATTAAAATGGCAAGTTCTTTAAAGGGCACATAGATTCTAAATGTATTTAAGCAACTGTTCCAAGGTGTTTGTGCATTCTTAGTTCCATAAGAGTCAGAGTAGCTTTACAAAGTTTTGTTTTATTTGTCATTATTACCTTGTGAACTGGCTGTTGATATATATATATATATATATATATATATATATATATATATATATATATATATATATATATATACATATATATATATATATATATATATATATATATATAGATATATAGATATATATTTATATTGATATACATTTATATAGATATATGACAAAAAAGACATAGGGCACTTAAATGGCAAAAACGTCTGAAATATACAAGCCATGTATGCTTCCTTTTTTCATGAAGTAAAACACACACACACACACACACACATAAGAAAATCAGTGCACTATAGAAAAAAGCAACTGGTATTACCATTACCGAGGAATCACATTTGAGAGGTGTGTAGAAAGATACATTTTGCTCTCAAGAGGACATAATGGGTAGTATTCATGAGCACCTTCCATAGTACATAAAACCATGCAAGTTGCTTTTTGTACTAGGCAAAATTGTCCTCATTCTTAGCACCCCCCCAGTCTGTTTAGCTACTAGTGTTTCAGCACCGCATTTAAATGCAGTAGTTGGGTGGGGAGCCTATGGTTATATGGCCCATTAGTAGTTTAATGCCTTGCTTTGGAGGGTACATTTCATTTCCCAGCACAGTGACTCATAAATGGCAACCCTAGGCAATTCCCATACAGAGCAGTGCACAAAATGCATAAACATACACAGCAATTTAGCTGTGTACACCTGTGCATTTCAATGGGAAAGAATATGCGCAGGGTGAAGTGGTATAGCCTTCCTCTGCCCATATTGCTAAATCAGGTAATTAGTACAGTGAAGTCACAGTGTATGATGCAATATGGAATTGTGTGCATGTGCGTGTGTGTGTGTGTGTGTGTGTGTGTGTGTGTGTGTGTGTGTGTGTGTGTGTGTGTGTGTGTGTGCGAGCGCATGCGTGCGCATGTGTGCCAGCATACTAGTGTTTTCATGTGCACCTGGGGAATGTGCACTTGCACGTGGTCTGATAAGTACAGTGTGTGGTCTGCCAGGTGTCTGTGCTACCACCTAGCATAGATTAACAGGGTGATCAGCTGAAAAGGTTTTTAAGCTGCCCAGTTGAGAGACTCAGAGTCATGTAAACTGTCTTTCAATTAATTACACAGAATGTGCAGGACTTGTGAATCACTTAATGGCAAAAGCTCTGCTTACTCTTCCCCTGGAGGTACAAATAGTGTAATTATGCCTTCACAGCTCTCATTAGTATTCAGAAACCACACTCCAACCTTATAGTGCACAACAACTAGCAATAATCAGAAATTTTCTAGTGTTGTGGGGTTACAGAATATTATAGAGATATTCATTTCTGATGTCATACACTTATAGGGCTAGAAGATAATCTTATCACGATTCACATATTTTTGTTGCAGCTTTGTTAAATTTAATACAATCTAAAGTAAAATCTTTTTTTAGCATTTCTCTGGACTAGAGCCTACTATGATCCTATAACAGTTTAAAAATGAAACATTTTTGAAATCATGCCACGCTTCTTTTCTCAGTTTTGTTTTTCTTACCATCGTTTCATTTTGGTGCACTTCTTTTGCTATATTGGCCTTAATATGTTTAAGGTACTGAGAACTTTGTATGTTTTTAATTAATGGATGTTTGTCTCATGCTGAGCAATCAGGAAATGCGCTGTAGCATGAAACTTGTGACAGTAAGAAGTCACTGGCTGATAACTTCATCACTAGCTCTTATGACAGTAACACTGCTGAGGCATTTCACCTTTGAATCAGCATTTGTCTTCTGCATGAAATCTTGAAGTTTATTTTACAATCTGTTATCAATATCGATTTGCTGATTTTAATGTGCACTCATAACTTGTAAGAAGTAACAACCTGCAAGTTAAACTAGAGGTGTGGGAACTTTAGATTAATGCTTCTGGTTTCATGCAGTTAGTGAGAAATAAGTTAGAGCCCACAACTTTGTAACATATGCAGCTCTGTGTTTGTTTTTGGTAAGCTGTACTGACTGAGATAGTAGCAAACTTCAACAGTGGTGGATAAATGTTATAGTATACTGCCATGTCACTCACTCTGTAAGTTGTGAAAAAAAAATAATTGGACAACATATTGAACCAGTGGGGGGAAGAAGCATAAATACATAATATCTGATGTGCAGGAATTAATTTGACTTGCCCAGTAAACAAATGCATGCATGTATGTAAATAGGGTCTATATTACACCATCAAAACATCGTAACAGCGAACAGCACATCGTCGACAAATATTCAGTGAAATTCACTTCTATGATTCACTGAATACTTAAAAGACAAACAAATACTTACCCCATAATCCAACGGAAATAAACCTACTTAAACCAAACCCACCCATGTGTGGGGGGGGGGTTGCACCCCCACATCCCCCTAACTAAATATACCAACTCAGAGATCGCACTTCAGTGGAAAAAAGGGCAAAATTGTGTAGCTGGCTAGCTACGTCTTTGCCCTTTAAGTATTCAGTAAATTTCTGAAGTTAATTTCGTTGAATACTTGTTGACGATGTGGTGTTCACTGTTACCCTGTTTCAATGGTGTAATATTGACCCTGTAAATATATACGCACATATACATACATACATAAATAAATACAGGTCAGAATTAACAAAGAAATGTTTAAAAAGTTAACCATTTTTGCACCAGAACCATTAAAATCTGAATGGAAACCAGGTGTGGATTCACATTTCTATGAGAAAAAGTAGGATAACAAAAGAGATGCTATTCTGCATCTAAGGTAGCTGTCATTTTGTTTGGTGTACATTCAGATGATCTTGTGTTCAAATACAGAAACCTACTTTTAAAATTACTTTTTAAATGTCTAATCATGATAAAAAAAAATATCTCCTTTTCAGTTCACAAATACAATTAGTTAATTTGAAGGAGAAGCAAAGGTAAACAATCCTGAATAAAGTATCTGAAATAAAATAAACAACTCTGGAGTGCTCATGTCTCCCAGTGAAGTGCAATTTGGCTGCTCGTGTAAGTAACATTTCACATTAATCCAGGTTTCCCCATCACTTGTTGCCATTTGATCCAATTAATCACTTTTCAAAGCGTTAGAAAGTGAAAGTAAAATTGCTAGTCATAGATTCATTAATTCATATGTAAATACTAGCCTAATGACAACTAGGACCTTTATAAGCCTAGCTGCACAAACCAAACCAGTTCTGAGCCTATGCATCATGGGTATTTATCAGAAGGGGGTATGTTAATTAGGAAGTTTCTAAAGGTTATGTGTGGGGTGGACTATGTTTGGGCATAGTTACTGTCTGCCTTTGCCTATTAGAGATATGGGGGAAGACCCAGGATGAATTTCTTATTTCCCATCCATTGTACAAGGTTACTCTTAGATAGGGTTAGGGATGGACTCTGCTTTACATCGAAGGGGTTCCTGTTTCAGAGCATGGGAAGCCTTTGCAAGAGCATGGGGATCTTGTGAGACACATATCTGTCTTGCCAGCATGCCTTATTTATGTTGCAAGCAAAATTCAAATCTTTGGATCTAGTGGTTGTGATGCTGTTTGCTTTGTGGATGTGTAAAATGTCCATCAAATTACGATCCAGGGATGCCTTGTATGCTAGGCATAGATTTCCTCTCAGTAACCTGTTGGAGACTAAGTATAGAGATAGGGCTTTAAGCAATCCCTATAGGACAATGTGTTTATACCCTGGATTCTCATGGTAAGGAATCTTTATGGGTATTCCAACTGTTGCATATGTTAGGTCAGGTACATGCTGAAAGGGGAATTATACTCAATAATGGGTCTGATAAGGGCTGAATAAAGTGGCACTTTGACTTCCTTGGACCTGGATGCCATGCCCTTACAAATTGGACTACATAAAATGATTTTCTTACTACCTTGGCCATATGTTGGTCAAAGACCAGGTTACTATTTACATATATTCCCAAATCCCTGATTACTAGTTTATCTCTTAGTGTTGTCTTATTGATGGAGTAATTAGCCTGGGTGGCCATTTTCCCAAAAGGCACTATAATGTATTTCCTGGCATTGAGTTTTAATCAATGACTTCAACACCATTAATTTGTCTGTGTTAGACCCTCTTGTAAGATGATTGTATTGTTGTGGGAATCTATAATTGTTCTCAATTTGCAGTCATCTGCAAGCTTGACCAGTCAAAGGCCCTTAACATTAGCCTTTACCTCCAAGAAGTAGACGCCAAATAAGAGTGGTCCCAGCATGGAGACTTGAGGTATCCCTCTTATGAACAGTTTCTTTGTGAATGTGGTCTCCTCAATCTTGATTTATGAGGCCCGTCTATGAGCCAGCTGGCAATCCAGCGAGGTATGCAAGGATTTAAGCCCAATTCAATGAGCTTGCCAACTATACCCAGATGGTAGATTGTATCAAATGCCAGGTCCAGGTAGCAGTATACATCATTTTACCCTCATCCATTGCCTTGGTAGCCTTTTCAAAGAAGTCAACCATGTTTAGTAGGTTGGACATTACCATGACAAAGCCAAATTCTGTTGGGTCCAGTTTACATATTAGACTAGTCAGGCTAATAGGTTTATAGTGTCCAAGTTCAGTTGATTGTCCACCCTTGTGACATGAGATAACTATCACAGTCCTCCATTCTCATAGTATGAAGCTTGTTTTAAGGCTATTGTTGAAAAGTGACTCAAGTGGTCTTGATAGGTCATGTTTCAAGCTATTTATGAGGCATCTCAGGATATTGTCTGGATCCATTGAGGCTGTTTTTTACTTTAGTGGGTGCCACCAGAACTTGCATGCTGCTAATAGCTGGGGGGTATTCTAGTAGATATTTCATGGGGGGAGGCAAAGGAGGAGGGGGTGAAGTTAGAGCTGAATGTGTTAGCCAGCAGATTCACTATCTTGTTCTGCTCAATGAAGTTGGCAACACTGACCAACAGTTTGGCACACTGCTGTGTGCTGCCTTTGAGGTTATGGACATAGCTGTAGAAGGCCTTGTGGTTTTCTTTAGCCTGTGAGGCTATCTTGACCTCATATTTGTCCTTATTGGACTTAATTATTCCTTTTAGTTTCCTGTTTAGTTTAATTAGAGACCTGTTATCATTATGGAAGTTGTTCTCCCTGATTTTAACAATGACATTCTTCCTTTTGTTATACACCATGTCACAATTAGTATCCCACTAAAGTGCTATGTTCTTAGAGTTTATTTTAGGCTTACTTCTAGTAAGTACAGCAGCTCATATGCAGCCATTTCCATGGTTGTACACATCTCTGTAAAACTTCCACATGGGTTGCTGTGAACTCAGGGTTAGAAGGGATGCTAAATTTTGACAAACTATCACTTAATAAGATGTAGGTTGCTTTGGAATATTTCCTAACTTTTATAGGGTTTGCTGGGGTTACTGAGTTGATTTTTATTTTGAAGGAGACAGCTTTGTGGTCCAACCTCACCAGTGAGGATGTGGAAACTGGGGGGTCTGCAGCACTCTCCCATATTGGTGAGTACCAGGTCCAGTATGTCTGAACCTTTGGTAGATGTGTGTACCATCTGATCAAAGGTATTTTTGTTAATAAAATCCAGGAATCACTGCACCTGTGATTTTGAGGCAGTGTATGTTTCCTAGTCTATAGAGAGGTAGTTAAAATCTCCCATGAATAAAGTATTCGGTTTAATATTGAATGTCTCCAATAAGTCTGTATATGAGTTATGGGATTCTTGGAACATAGAGGGTGACCTATAGCTTGCTAGGATATGGCATGGGACTTTGACTATGGTGATTTCCACATGTAAACTCCATCGCATCTTCCTGTTTAACCAACCTATAGGTATACTTGCTGCTAATGTAGTCTACACTACTCCACCTATTGTCTCTTTCTCTGCAGCACATGGTCTAAATGTGTGGAAGACACTGAAGCCTTGCACTGCTGAAGTTCTTTCTGTAGATTAACTACACTGATGGCAAAGGAGACAAATGATTTCACAAAACAGATATAATTCTGGTGTACAGAAACACTTCTGGACTGAAAAGGATATTAGTATTAAATTAATGGCACCAGACAAAAATGTTTACTTTATACCTCCTGCTCCCCTGCTTCAAAATAGAAGAATGAATCCCTAATAAATGTTGGATTGGGCATAATATGACTGTATGGGACTTAGAAAAGATAAAAACTCCAATAAAATATTTAACTTGTTTACATCTATCTTAAAAAAATTCTTGGTTGATATGTCCTGATGTCCTTAATCTTTCTGTTAATCAAACATAGGCACTTGCATGTTAAGTAATGTGTGTATATATTTTCCTCATAGACTATACTGTCTGCACACACACATACATGATATATATATATATATATATATATATATATATATATATATATTCTAGATGTTTTTGATAATGTAAAGCAATGTTTATTGGAGACAAGAATAGTCTTCAGAGCACAGAGTTCCTCTTGAAAAATGAGCCTGAAAAGGGAACTGAATAAAGTGACATTCAGATTACTTAAACATAGAAACCCAAGAAGTCAATATGTGTATGCTATGAAGGTCTTATGAAATGTATTAAATTAGGTATACTGAAGAAAGACTATTGGGTTTACCTGATGGTAGTAAGTAAGTGAATCTTATAATTTACCACTAACAGCTGCAATACATGTTATTTCATTTCTTAACATTGACCCTGGTGTGATGCATTGTTTGATGGGTAACAGGTTCTCACAGTCCAAGAATCACAATCATTCTTCTGTCTTCAGTAGAAAGAGAAAGTAAGAGGTCTGGGTAAAGCCTGGCTATCCTCCTGTGTAGATCCGCATGGGAAATTGTTTAGAGGGTTGGAGAAGTATAACTAATCCTCAAGTCAGTATTACACATTTGTAGTATTAGAGAAATGCAGAACATAATGTGATAAAAACAAGTCAATGCTCAGGACACGAAAAATACACCTTTAGTAGTCAATGTTGATGACGTTTACTACCTTTTCCCTGATAACATATGTTTGATATCTGATTGCCTTATTGAACTTGAACAAACAATATATGTTTTCACAATAAGATCACTTTTACTTATCAGTCAGGCACAATACAGCTTATCGCACAATTTTGACAGGGATTATTGACAATATAGAGATGGTTGTGGCCTTTCTCATATCAAGACAGTATTGGAAATGAATTTACCTTTACATCACAATGAAGTGAAGACTTACTCTTGGACTCATTAAGAATCATGTAGGCCGAATGCGAAGCCTACACAATTACAGCGAATTAGTACAATGAGCAGCAGCATTCATTGAATATGCATACTGCTCATCTCATTTACATTATTACATGCATTATTTCATGACCAGCAACACTGTTGGTGGCCATGAAACAGTACTGGGAGCATGAGCCCACAATGTAAACAAAGCTATTTGCCTATAGGCAAATCCATTATGTGGGCACATGCAGGCAGCTTGTATAAGGTACAGGCAAGTGATTTTTAAACATGTAAATGCAGGAGATGTGAAATTCAGCTAATTTACACAGAACTGAATGTGAACAGTGCAGGGATAATTATGAGGGGATGGTAAATGGAAAAATGTACTCAGTTATTGTATTCAAATGTGATGATGCCAAAAAGAAACATTTTTTTCAATAGAAAGATGTCCATATTAATGGTAATAATCAATAATTCTGTTTCCAAATGTTTACTCATGTACATAACTTAAAAATGGGCATGGTAACAATGGATGTGAGAGGGACACAATGCAACATTGTAAGAAAGGGTGCTAAATGTGATATTAATGTCGATAACATGCTGAGTTGAGATAATACTTAGCCAGGTTCACAAGTAGGTACTAGGCTATTGGCCCTAGGGCCTATACAAGCCTAGCCAAATGGTACCCTGGCTTTTGCCACTCAAGAAAATTATTTTCCTGTGCCCCTGTCAAGGAGAGCCACAGAAGTGATCCCCGGGGTGAATTTCCTATTTCCCATCCAATCATTAAGATTTTTCTTGAAGAGTGCTAATGAGGGGCTTTGTTTGATATAGATAGGTAGTTTGTTCCAGAGCATGGGGAGTCTCTGGGACAGCAATCTATCCCTCCAGCATGTTCTGTTTATTGTGGTGACAAGATTTAGGTAGAGCATGTAGCTCGGAGGGATTGGGATTTCTTTAAGTGGAGCATGTCCAACAGCTCTGGGTTTGACATAGCTTTGTATGTTAGGCAGAGATTGTCTCTGAGTAGGCGATATGCAACAGAGTAAAGCTGGAGTTTTTTGAGACGGTCTGCGTAGGACATCTGTTTGAGGCTGGTAATCCTCTTTGTGAGGTATTTCTGTGGCCTTTCCAGTTGTTGTAGTTGTCTTGTGAGGTACATACCAAAAGGGGCGTTGTACTTTATAATGGGTCTAATGAGTGATGAGTAGAGGGGAACAATGACCTCTTTTATCCTGGATGAGAAACCTTTTGTGATGTGGTGTGCCACATAGAAGGATTTCCTGACTACTGTGTCGATGTGATTATCAAAGGAGAAACTACTGTCCACCTGTGTCCCAAAGTCTCTTATCACACTTTCACTGTCAAGTAGACTACCGCCTATGTGGTAGTTCATGGGTAAAGAGTTTTTACCAAAAGGGATGATAATGCACTGGTCAGTGGACATACCATTGGCCATTCACATACAGTGAAATTATTGAACATGACATGTACATACGGAATGTATGTATGATAACTGATTGCAGTGTTGTGTCCTCCACTCCATCCTGTATAAACAAGGCATGAGCCATACAACAGCTGCGTCATGCACAGCCAAAAGGGACATTATAAAATTTGTCATCGGGCAGCTATAGATAGGGGTATTATTACATTGGCACCTGTGTTAGACAAGCATCCCCAGGATTCAATAAAGTTTTTTTTTCCATGCTAGAATAGTGTAGCAGCTTCTGCACAGAATATGGCCACCGAGCGATCCAGTAAACAAGGCTAGAGTCGTGCACAAGCCTTCTAGCAGTATTCTGGCATAAACACCACTGAATAATGCTAATTACCTCATTTGCTGGTGTAAACCATGCAAATGAGGTGAATTAACAATTCAATAAGCAGACAGGCATCCATGCCAGAACAATGTTCATTGCAGAAATGTATTCGGTTACTGACCGTGTACACTTCTGCAAAAATGAAAACAGGGGCATGACAGCTCAAAGTAAAGCATGTATTATAACCATTAAGCATGCAAATGGCAAAAAATATGGCCCTTGGCATATCCAAAGATACCTTAGCTGTCATGCACCTCCGTGATAAAGCCTTGAAAAACTACTATAAAAACAAAACCCCAGCCACCCTAAATGAATACAAAATACTCCGCAACAGAGTTAAGAAACTTATCACTTCTGACCGCAAATCCTACTATATCACCCTCCAAAATAATCACAAGACTAACCCAAAAAAATTCTGGGATAGTATCTCCTCCCTCTTCAACCCTGGCAAAAAGGAAAACCCACACCCTGATCACAATACTTCTGATACCGACTTAGCCTTCCAATTTAATAGCTTCTTCATTGATTCCATATCTAAATTAACATTATCATTCACTAATAACTCCACTCACCCAGCTACAATTCCCACTACCCCTTTCTCCTCAGGCTCTTCCACCTCCCACCTCCCTCTCTTCTCTCTCAAACCCATACCTGTATCTACTATAAAAAAATTCCTTCTAAAATTAAAACCTTGCTCTAATGCCCCTGATAATATCCCGTCCTTCTTCCTAAAGACAGCTGCTGAAGCCATTGCCTCCCCATCTGTACACTTATAAACTGTTCACTCCAAGAATGTTATGTACCCCAAATTTGGAAAAAAGCCTACATTATTCCCCTCCACAAAGGAGGAAACAACAATAACATCTCCAACTTTAGATCTATCGCCATCTTATCTCCCATCTCTAAACTACTTGAAAAATGTATCCACATACAACTATTACCATACCTCACCAATAGCCACCTACTAACCCCAACACAACATGGATTCAGACCCAGTCACAGAACTTCTACTGCACTACTCTCCTTCCTTGAAACTGTAAATAAGGCTAGAGACTTTAACTGCATTGTCTCCACTCTCCTCCTAGACCTTTCTAAGGCCTTCGATACCATCTCCCATTCCCTCCTGCTGACCAAACTCTCTAACCTACACTTTTCACCCTCTTGCATCAACTGGTTTTCTAGTTACCTTTCCAACAGGCATCAATCTGTCAGATGGAAGAAATCTACCTCCTCTTTCCTCAACACTGACACTGGTGTACCCCAAGGTTCCATATTAGGTCCCTTACTGTTCAACATCTTCATTAATGACTTCCACCACAATATCCCAAACACTAAAATAGTCCAATATGCAGATGATTCTACTATTATCTGTGCTGCAAACTCCATTCCCTCCCTTATAAAACTAACCCAAGATGCCTTCTCAACCACTGAAAAATGGATGCATGATAAACATCTAGCTCTCAATCCATCAAAAACCAAACTCATGTTATTCACCCCATCCAAAAGCATAACTATCGACATAAATTCCTTCCTCATAACCAGTCAAAACAACACATCCCTAGAAATTGTTTCCACTGCTAAACTGTTAGGAGCTCTTATCGATAATCAGCTTACATTTGATTCCCATATATAAACAAACATTAAAAAAACACATCAGAAATTCGGTATGTTCTACCGCCATATTCGCTTCCTCTCACCATCCAGTAGATTCCTCCTCTCTACCACATACCTCATCCCTTCTCTCCTTTTTGGTGCCCCACTCTTAACCAACCTAAAATCTTCTGTCAAAACAAAACTCTCCTCCTGCTACAACAAAATCGCTAAATTCACCACTGGGCACAGATCCTCCTCCCATCACTGTACTGCCCTCCACAAACTAAACTGGCTAGAGCTCCCCAACTACCTTATCGACACTCAACTAACTCATGAACATAAGCTCATTTTCAAGCCCTCACTCTGCCCCTTACTTGCCTCAACCTTCACCATGCACCAACCTAGCAGAACCCTAAGAATCAGCACTCAGAACCTAATTGAACTCCACAAACCAGCCCGTCCAGCAGGCAAACTCTTACTCTCCTTTTCCCTTGCCCATCTCTGGAACTCCCTCCCACCTCATATCCACAGTACCAGCAGCCTTCCCATCTTTAAATCTCTCCTCCACTCACATTTATCATCTCTCTGGGAATGCTCATGTTCCCATCCTGCACAACATCACCAAACTACTACCTTACCCCCTTAGTCTATAAACTCATCCCTCCTTTAGGAACATACACATTGTAATTAATCTCTTATGTCAATACCTCTTGTCCACACCTACTAACTATTGTCTTACTTAACACTTTTTTTCTTTTCTTTCTCAAGTAAATATAGAGACTATAAAATTGTAAACTGATATGAATTGTTGCATATGCTCTTCTATGTTTTCCTGTTGCATTAACATTGGCAAGGATTCACGAAGTCTCTGTGTAAGAGTTATAACTCTTACACGGAGGCTGCAGTTAAACGGAGTGATGTCAGCATGCTTTGCATATTCATGAGAGCATGCTGAATCACACCTAAGTCTAACACGGTCCATGTAAGACAGTAGGGGGCGTGTCCGTAGGCCGAGCCCTGCAAGCGGACACGCCCCCAGAAGTGTAAAAGTGCCCAAAGTAAACTCCCACAACAGAGTCCACGGAAATGTGAATAAACACAACACAACACATGCCCCCACAGACTATGAACATAAAATATATAAATGAACATGTTATATATTTTTTTTAAATTGTAAAGATGTTTAACCGTAAGTGCGCGTTTCGTTTGGCGTGCCGTAAGCGCAGCTACAGTTAGCAGTCAGTGGAAAAGCATATAAGAACTAAATATGCAAAATAAGCCAGGAAGCAATAGCGTAGCAGTAGAGATGTTGGCTGAAGAGCAGGCATTCATGGTTCAAGCCCTCACAACACCAATTTTTTTTTTTTTTGCAAAATAAGCAGGAAACAATTCCCTGACAAATATGTACACTTAAAACCACAATTTATGTAAAATGTAATGAAATAGCCCATTTATATTGAAGAAATGTGAGGTAACAAAAGAATAAAAAATACCAGATGTGCTCATAGCTGAGCTACAGTTTAACAGAGTGAGTGCATCTGCCCGTAGATGAGCAGTGGTTTAACTGGAGCAAAATGAGTACCCGTAGCTGAGCAGTGGTCTAACATGCTAAATCTATGTGCCCCTAACTGAGCTAAGCGTAATATGCATGCCAATAGCCAAATGAGGCTTAAAGCAGCGTACCCCATTTGCGCGGAGCTGTGCACCGCACAAACAAGCTAACCGACGGGCAACGTTGAGCAAGCCGTATCAAAACTGCCTTTACACAGACACACCCCTCAGCATGTCTAGACAGTCATGAAAAATAAAAAGCAGTGGCCAGGTTCGAACCCAGGATACTATACACCATAGTCAAGTTACAGAACCACTAAGCCACAACAGCAGTACCTGTAAATGCAATAATAGCTAATATATAGGAATGAATACAAACTAGAGAATGACAATGCAGGTTTACTGAAGTTGATACAATTCCAAAATGGCCAATCACAGATATGTGTGGGAAAAATGAACTATATAAGCCCCATAGGTGGGAATACACAGCATAAACGATTGTAGAACAGACCTGCAGGCAGAATGTCAGGAGTAGGAGAGGGTAGTCACTTTCGAGCACAGAGGTGGGGTGTTGAGGAGTCCAGGTACATGGCCTGGCTCCTAGTCCACAATCATGAGGCCCAACTCATGCAGGGCCAGGTCCTCTGGGGAGCATACAGGGCTGAGGCATGGGACCGGTTGGCTCATGATCTCACCAGTGCCACAGGGATTCCAAGGACTGGTGAGCAGGTCCGTCACCACCATGCGGACCTGAAGAGATGCAAGCAGGACCAACTGAACCTTTGGATCCAGGAGGCCCGGCAAACACCCAACGCCCCACTACTGAGTAAGTAACATTTAATTATGTATGTAAAAATTAAACTAGCTGATATTATGGAGATGTGTATTCCAATATTACTTCATTTATATTACAGCTGCAGGTGTCCGTTCTGTGAACCACAGAGCCTATGGTGATAGGCTGGTGCGGTTGCGCCACCAGGCAGGTCAGTAATCCACTACCAGTAACTGTAAAGAAATATAAAAGTATGACAGTCAGCAAAAGAGTGCAGTGTAGTCATTAAGGAATAAAATCTGCAAGTAACAGTGTGAAAGTGTATGCAAGTATTGCTTGATTACAAGAGTTTGCAGCCTGTAAGTTTAACCTAAACATGAAACTGTCCGACATATATTCTGAAATAAAAATGCCCTGCCTGTAAGAAAATAGTACACAACCTGCAGCAGGCTGAAAAGTATAGCTGCAGAAGATGATGAAATCACATGTGTGAAATATATCCCTGTGGAAATACTGAAACATGACAGAAGTGAGACTGCTGGAAAGGATTGTAATAACTACTGTTAAAACATGTCAATAAAGCCTAGAAGTACCATCCTGAATAGTAAAATGAAAGCAAGTGAGAGAGTGTGAGAAAGTGTCATGAATCCAGCAATACAGTAGTAATAACCCCTGAATAAAGTATACTGCAGTCAAGACAGAATGAAATGCATGTGAGATTCAAAACCAAACAGTGAAATATGTTCAAAGTGCATGTGGAATGTGTATCCCAAAATCTGGATATGTTGCTCTCAGTTTGAAATACGCAGATAGGATGATTGTCTGATATACCAAACATCCACACTTGTCTACAGCTATATAAAGCAAATGTAGCAAGATGATGTAGCTGAACCAAGCTAGATATGAATGTGTATGAAGAACACTAAAATGTATATTGATGTTGCAGTAACAGTCCTATCACCAAGGTGAAATAGTTATCATATAGGAAACTGTAGTTAGAACAGTAGTGTGTATATAACTGTAGCTATTGGAAATGTACAGCATATGTATTGTTATTCGAAGGTGTTAATATTACTTTCTTTACCCCACCCTATAACCACATATAACCCATTCCACGTGAAAATGGTATGTGCAATCACAATTAACACCCCTGGACATTTGTCCTGTTGGGTCATATATATTTGCATGTCCGTTGATGCATCTGCCCTGTTCATACATCCACACCTGATGGCCTGTTGCCATCAATTAACCCTGCATGTTGTTGGACTGTGTATTTCATTCAAATTATGCATGTGTTATGCACGCTGTTCAATGGTGTGAATATCTGGGTGTTTGGTTAATGGGAATACTAATGCATGCTGTTGCAACTAATTGTGAATGGTATTATATGTCACTAACCCAAACTGTCATGACATAATGCAAAACATAGGACGACAGGGAAGGCAGGTTCCAGCGGACCCACCTCTCCCACCTCAGCTGGCGAGTGCACCTGGCACTAGTGCCGAGTCCGGACCCTCCTCCGGTGGCCCTGTGCCACCTGCGGGTGGAAGCGCTGCAGGGGATGGGGCTCGCCCCACCCTCTGCAATTGTGGCCGGAGGAGAACCACCACTCACCCTCCGTAGCGTCCGGACTGTGGTGCGTAGGGAGATTCGGGACTCTGTCCTTGAGCCCCTACGCCTGCTCGAGGCACGGGTGGCGCAACTAACGGGCATGCCTGTTGCCCTGCCTACACAGCCCCCAGCACAGCCCCATCCTGGGCAGTGAAGGAACAGTGGCAACTGCCTATGGGTGAGGATATCAGTTCCACTGTTGCCATCTGTGGGCTCATGGGCTCTTGGATATCCAAACCTCCGTCCCTGTCAATTGTGTAACCCCCCCCACATGTGTCATACACCGCCCCTGTATGCGTCTTGTTTGTCTTGTCTGTTTACCTACCCAACCTACCTCCTCAGCTGTACCGACTTCCTTCACCTGACATACCACTCTCACCTGAAAAAAAAAAAAAAAAAAAAGGCACTCTGTACCCACAAAAAAATTACGCCCCATACATAGCTGCCCATTCCGCACACATGTCTGCTGGACATGGAACCTATCAATTACAGTTGGCTGTACAACAAGTATTATTGTTGTCCTGACACCTCTCTCAGGGGTGGAAGGTTTCAAATGTCACACCAAATTACATACATATGCACAGCTGTTGCTGATGAAGGAATGGGCAGCTATGGGCCTTACCTACATCCCTCCTGCACATTCCAAGCTTGTTTCCCTACTGTCTTACCCTCTTTGTGACCCCTTTTTCACCACTTTCCTGTCTCCCCATTTTCTTTTCTTTGAAAGAAAATAGCGCGGGTGTGCGCCAGAGTAAGCACTGTTAAGCGGTTGTAAGCGGGTGTGCGCGGAGCTAACCGCCAGTGTGCATGCGTAAGCTCCGCGCAAACCAGCGCTAGCCAGGTTACAACTGCTTAAAAGTGCCTTAGTCACTGTGATTGACAGGTCCTGTACTCAGTTCAAAAGAAAAATAAAATCCCACTGTCAGTCCCAAACCCAGGACCTTGGAAACACTAGTCTGTACGACCTACCACTAAGCCATGACTCTTATACAAAAACATTGCGCTAAAATAAATATAACATGTAATAGTAGGGATGAATGTAAAGGGAATATAGGATGTGTAGTACACAAAGCATGTCATTTAAAATAAATGTCAAAACTACTGGATTTCCATAATAGTAGTGTGTGAACAGAAACAGCCATGCTAGTTGGCAGCCTGTAGATAATAAGGTCAGTTAAAGTACATAGATATATGTATGCATATGTATATATATATATATATATATATATATATATATATATATATATATAAATATATCTATATATAGTTGTAGGAGTCAATGTGCATACACACTTGCTACAGGGAACATGAGAGAGGAATGGAGAATTGTGAATATACAACACAGCCTGAAGCATGAGAGAGATACAAACCTTTACACTCACAGAACACTGTCCACAGCATACCAGCATGGTCCCCGCCCTCACAATCTGAAAGGGCAACGCCTATCCCACATACCCTTTTATAGCACTGACCTGAAATCACAGTGAGAACTGCAATCAGTACACAACTGGCTGTATGCAATTAGCAAATGCTGGCTTACAATTGGTGCAGAAGCCATCACATGGACCTATGCAGATACCTACAAAAGCATCCAGTGCTAACACTCCCCACATGCAATACATTCATTGCATTGTCTGTAAGCAGACAGAGGGAGAGCGAGAAGTGAGAGAGAGAGAGAGAGAGAGAGAGAGCAAAAAAAAAAAACAGACACTGTGACTCTGTAACCCGAAGCTGTCAGCACTGACAGTAGCAGCAGCAAGCAGAAGCTGTGGTAACGCAGCCAGCTGCGACAAACAGAGGTAATGCAAAGTAGCAGGTTAATAGTGTGCATACTGTGAACCCTCCAAATGTGTCATAGGTCTGTATCCATAGGTATGTCCATGTGATATGTTGT
The DNA here is from genome assembly GCF_019279795.1 of Protopterus annectens. Classification (NCBI taxonomy): domain Eukaryota; kingdom Metazoa; phylum Chordata; order Ceratodontiformes; family Protopteridae; genus Protopterus; species Protopterus annectens. The sequence goes on along the minus strand of NC_056725.1, from coordinate 1,977,553,444 downwards.
GTGTACGTAGTTCCACCAAAAGGGGATGTCCATACATCACATGTCAATCAGTCATAGGCCAGGATCCTGGCAGCATGTGTCTGTGCATTGGCCCAGCAATGGCTGTAGTGACTGCTTTGAAATGTCAGCCAGGCTCAAAAGTCAGGATCAGCCCATCCCAAAGGCACACTGGCTGGGAACAAGTGTCTGCAGGTACCTGATGTCACTGCATATGCATCCCATACTGCATAATTCCATAGCTTAGCAGACCAGGCCCATTATGCATATGATGTGGTAATTCCCAGGGTCAGTTGAGGTGCCCCCTTAGTGGTGTGGGACCACTGTTGCTGTATGCCACTGTCCAGGTACATATCCTGTAGCATGGCCAAGATAAACTATCAGTGTTACATGCGGTGGTATGTCCTCTCAGAGTGCTGGTAGCACACTTCCAGGGGGACCACGAGGTCACAGTGATGCTGTGTATTCTCCTCTGCTGCGGGCGGCCCTCATCTGGACATGTGAGATGATAGGGAGGTTACATCCAGCTGGGATAAATATTTCAAAGGTGGGGGAGAAGGAGGGGGGATATGTGCACCGAACATGTCTGCAGGATTGTTGCCAATATCCATGTGTTTGGTGAATGTTAAGTAGGTGTGGATTAACACAGAGCATATCTGAGGCATGTGGTCCATATGTGTAACATAACTGAAGAATTCCTTGTGGTCATCCATAGTATTTGTGTCCATTTCCCTCCCAGAGTAGGCTGTGGCTGTTGTTATGACGGACCGTAGCGTAGTACCAGTGCTGACCACAGATGCCTACCCTTAATGTGAATGTGCTCTGTCCTGCAGTAGCCTCCTGCTATTGTTATACAATCTGCCTCTGTCTGGGGTCCACCGGACAGGATGCCTAATCTTTGTGCATAGGGTCTGGGTTAGACATGTGTGTGCAAGTGTCATGCAATCCGTGGCATGTCCGTGGTAAGCATTTGCAAAGGGGTCAGCAGTGTGGCTTGTGGATTCCACTGGCCCAGTGTGCTGCATGGATACCATCTCAGTCCCAGCAAGTGAATAACTGTCTAATCACATACATATCAAAGTAGTCTACTGTGCTGGTGGTGATGGTGGGATATGTATATCCAGGCCGAGTAACGTCTGTCCACATCACAGTAGTGGACGGTGTCCCACATACAGTACCTTGGGATGAACCCCCAGAGAGAGGTTGTGCATTGCACCTGTCAGTGTGTGCTGACCGATGAGGCATGCTACTATGTTGTGTGGAATGTGGCAGGTATTGTTGCACAGGTGTTGGCTGAGCACTGATATCTGGCCATGTACCTGTGTATCCACCATGACGCACACACATGCAACATATGGGAGTAGTAGTTATATCACTACACATGAGTATCATGTATAGTATGTGTGCCATATATTGCTGACATGGTCTGCTGATATCCTGTCTGTGTTCTCTTCCAGGGAGATGGCGCGACAGTGTAACCCCGCCTACTCTGTGGCGGAAGATGAGGAGATCCACCAGAGCCTGGTGCGGGAGTATGACATCCTGTTTTCCCGCACCAGTCAGAATCAGCAGGAGAGGGCCGCATTGTGGCAAGACCTTGTCCGTAGGGTAAATGATATTGGCATGCATAACAGGACATATGAGCAGGTACAACATCACTGCAGTGATTTAATCCGAAGTGTCCGGCAGCGTGCATCAGATATCCACAGGCAACAGGTCGCCACAGGAGGTGTGGTGGCCACACATCCCCCCCTCACCAGACTGGAGGGACTACTCCTAAGTGTTGTGGCTCCAGCCCCGGAACCCCAACAGCAGTACACCTGCATTATGATGGAGGCTGGTTCCACACAGCAGCACGACATGGAGCATGCAGGCAATATGCCATATGTACACCTGACTGTTCTGTACACTGTATCATATGCAATATCAATGGCACAGATGTGCCCACTGACATTAATCTCATCATTTCTGCAAGTCCCTCCAGGCTTACAGCGAGACAGGCCATCCATGCTGGTGAGTGTGTTTAACATAACCTATAATAGTCCTGATAATGCTAGTAACAGTAGTGTAACTCAGTAGTGCTCTGTGTGTATACTGCGGGGTGTGCATGTGTGCATGTGTGCAGGTGTGCCTGTGCCCATGTGTGCATGTGTGCAGGTGTGCCTGTGTCCACGTGTGAATCTGTGCATGTGTGCCTGTGTCCACATGTGCATGTGTGCATGTGTGCATGTGTGCCTGTGTCCACGTGTGCATGTGTGCATATGTGCATGTGTACACGTGACCATGTGTGCATGTGTGCATGTGTGCATGTGTGCATGTGAACACGTGTGCATGTGTGCATGTGTCCATGTGTGCATGTGTCCATGTGTGCATGTGTCCACGTGTCCACGTGTGCATGTGTGCATGTGTCCATGTGTGCATGTGTCCACGTGTGCATGTGTGTATGTGCCCACGTGTGCCTGTGTGCATGTGTGCCTGTGTGCATGTGTGCATGTGTACCTGTGTGCCTGTGTCCATGTGTGCATGTGTGCATGTGTGTATAAGTGCATCACTGGTAACAATGTCTGGAGACTGTAAACTGTGTTTCCTGTCTTCATCCCACAGGTTCTGGGGCTGCTCTGGTGACCTGCAGCAGGGAAACTGAATCCTGTGCCACGGCTACTGGTAATGATGATATTTGTGTAATGGTACAGGAAGGTGTGTCAGGGTCTGCCATTGGTCAGCCAATTGACAGTACACAGCTGTCAACCCCATCATTGCGCACAGTCATCCTGCCTGTACATCCTTTGTCACCATTGTCCTTAGGTGATGGGGAGGATACAGCGGGCATAGACCAGGGTAATGTGGTACCTGTGGCACATGCGTCCCCACACAGCAGCCATGGGCAGGGTCCTCCGATGGTACCACACAGACAGTTGCCCATGGGTTCTCGTGGGAGCATCCGTGGGCGTACTGCCTCTGACCGACGTGCCCAAAGAGGTCTGTCAACCTCAGCTATGTTTCAGACTGTCATGCAGGCTCAGTCACGTATGGAAAGGTACACCAGACAGGGTCTGAGGGAGCTCAGAGCATGTCGCACAGCCATGACAGACAGTATGCGTGACATTGCGGATGCTATCCGTAACTTCACCGATGTCATAGACAGTCATGGTGGGGACATATTACAGCAGTTCCACAACCAGATGTCCATGAGCCAGGGCAATGGTGGGCGTTTGCGGCGTCGACGTGGCCGTTTGACGGCAGCAGCTGGCAGTCGGCGTGGACGACAACAGGCTCACGCACGCCCCCATAGTGCCAGCAGCAGCCCCAGCAATGCTGGGTCTGTGCTGTCATCAGAACGCCCCAGGAGACCACGTGCATGTGGCTCTGGACAGTCCCAACAGGGACATGTGTCCAGTCAACACCCCCCCGCTTCTGATGACAGTACCCAGTCCAGCTTTGTACTGGATATGGTCCGTAGCACCCCTGCCAGGCACAGGTACCGTGTCCGTGCACACAGACACTGATCTGTATGGCCTGCCAGGTGCAGTCTGTGGCTGTCCACAAACCCCTGTATATGGCAGCCATGAGGTGGAACTGTGTGCGTGCATACACACATGCGAAATGTTAACACTTAGGGCAACCACATACACGCACACACTGCACCAACACTGCCCCACCCTGTACTGCTGCCCCATCACCAACACACATACACACACATGTCAATTGATTGTATCAGTGGCTGACTCAGGCATACCTAATCCACACCCTGTGCATATGATGACACTGTGCCACCTCTTGCAATCTCCAACATCATTGCGGGAACAGGTAAACACGTTGCTGATGCACAGGGTGACTACATAGACGCGTATTAGTAGTATCATGTTGGTAACAGTACAGTGTGCTGCTATGACTGTGTGTGTACCCCAGCATGCCTGCTGTAGTAACTCTATGAATGTCCTGAATTGTTATCTGCACCCATAGTACATACCAAAGTATAACAGCTGCACATAATTGCATGCCGGTGGTAAGGTTGTCAACAGATAGCCGCATACATGGGTAGCACAGGGGGAAAGTTAACGCAAGTAGTGATATGCAATGGTGGACATGTACAGTAATGGTGTCAAGATGCCCACAACGACTATGCCATGTGGATGTTTGCGCATGTAGATATGTGTGCAGTACCAATGTAATCCAAATCACAAATAAGTATGACATAATATCGGTTCTACTCAGTCCAAAAAGATGCGTGACTTTCCAATGAGCAATAAAATGAAAGTAGAAATTCAAACAAATAAATCCATGTAAGTTAGCAAATTGTTTATTCCAAACGAGTAAGCGCTTTCGCCAAAGGCTTCTTCAGACTCTTTACACAAACTAAAACTTTGAACATCACTTTTAAAACCAACAAAAGCTTGTGATAGGATCTCTATAATCACATGTTTCCTTCATTTAAAAATACAGTAACCCATTAAAGTCAGTTCCATGAATGTTACCTTGTTCAGCTAAGAAAAATACTGGTATATTAAAAGTAAGAACTGAATAGTTCAAAATAAACATACATAAAAAAACATACATAAAAAAACATACATAAAAAATGCATCGGTGCCCAAACATACATTATATTATATTAAACAATTGAGTATATCTCAGAGCCTTGTCATATTTACTTATCATCTCATGGTGCTTTAGGAAAATCTCGTACTGAACTTTCAGGCAGTATATATCAAAAAAGCCATTTCAGACTTGGTTAGCATAACCCAAACTGCTTGTAATGCACATATTTACAAAGTGTGACTTTAGATATTTCCGTGTTTTACTGGAAGTTCATACTATCCAGAGTAGACTCGTAAAACAGTCAACAATTACAGGTGGTTAAAACTTGTATCACATTAGTTAGGCTATTCTCGTATAAATCAAAAGTTAAAAACAGTTTTTCAAAATTACTTATTTTCTGCAGACTCTGAAACGCTTTTAAAAAATCACAGCACAACAAAGTATTCCTTGCGTATGTGCCTGGTTAATTCTTGAATGCAAAACAAAGAACGCTATTGTGCATACGTACCATAGCTCATAAAATAAACATTGTGTCTATTTAAAAAAGCCGATTAGGCTTACGAGGCATAAGTACATGACGAGCTTTTCAATAGCTGATTCAGGCCCTTAGAAAAA